>NC_141154.1:13298567-13406342 GCF_053477565.2 Lygodium microphyllum
TGACCTTTTTATGAAAAACTGACAACAATGATGCTAGTTCCATAACCTTGAGTCATTCAAAGGCTGATATAGGCTGTCTTTATCTTGAACCTCTATCTTTATGTACTAATCAGTTGAAAAGAGAATGTATCTTGTAGATCTTCTTCATGCCTAGGCTGAAATAGGTAGCTATATTCATAGGTAAGGAAGGGCAAGACTCTTCTTGTATCAATTGAAGTTGTACTCTTGTTTGCAAATCATCCATCTTTGTGACCATAAGTTTCAAGCTCTTAACCCATTTCTTCAACCTCTTATGTATAAATTTGTCTTTCCAAGAAAAGCCAAAGTATATGATGAAGTGAAGGATGTGAAGTTCCTCCTGAACCTATAAACATTCACTTGAATCTACTTATCTCTTGTAGACACATCTCCATCTATCTTGTCCAGCTTTCTTGCCAAACCCCTGTGGTGACCTTCAGCCCTACGCGCTATGACACCGGGAGCATTCAAGCCAAGATGATTGGCAAAGCATCCCACTACATCACCCAAGGCAATGACTAACAAACCAATGTCATTGTCCAAATCTCCAAAATAACTCAATGCAAGTTAAGATGAAGCCTAAATGTTTGTCATACATAGCCAATACATATATGATCCATATTAGACATCTAACATCCAAGCGGATAGCCTGAGTATCATCCAAGGATATATAGGCATAAACAGTCTCAAGTGGATGTTTACTATAGCAAATGACAGACAATGGCAATCAAAATGAGCTTCAATCATTGCTTAAATGGATTCGGAACCATGACAAAGCATGTCACATCATCCATAAGCATCGGTACATCCCCCAAATAGTTGGTAAGCACCCAAGAGCAATAGGCATGTGATTTTAAGCTTCAGCCCTATTATAAACAACAATAAATCTATGTTTAGACTGAGCAAATTGAGTGCTCTAATCAGCCCAAAATGATCTCCAATGCATTGACATACCATCCACAAGTGATCCGATACCAATGGGCATCAATAGAAGCCCATGTATTGCTTGTAGAGGCATTGTAGAACTCATGGTAGGCTGTCTAAAAACTGTGTACAGCAATGAGAATGAATATAGAGCTCAAGATTGATGCCCAATGCCGAATATAAGTGCCATGAGGTGTTGCCAATGATCACTAGCATTGCCAAGAGTGCCAGGAGCCTTTTAAATATTGGAGGAGTAGTTGAATTGATCTGGGGAGATCAAGCCACCAGGAATAGGTGCGAATCATGCAACCTATCTTTGGGGGTACTAAGGCAAATGGGGGGCAAGCTCAGGGCAAGGCAAGCTCTAGGGGTTGCCAAGGAAGGCTTGAAAGAGGTCCAATGTATCTAGAAGTAGCCCGGAAGACATAGAGTATCAAAAGGATACCTTCGAACGAGAAGCCATGGCTGCCAATGAAGAAACCTTTGAATTGGGCTTGAGCCCTTGGGGAAGGTGGCTTTGATACCAATTAAGGGAGTGAGCCATGAAGTGGAAGCATGGGGCGGAAGCAAGAGCTATGGTAGAAGGAGCAAGAGCAAGAGAGAGAGAGAGACCCAAGATGTGGAAACTCCAACTGTCACAATATATGGCTGGCCTTTCCTTTATTCAAATGTCACTAAAAGAATAAAGAATGAAGTGACAGTGATGGGGACCCGCTACCTATTGTGTACAAGTATGCAAGTATGCTGGTATTATTAGTGTAACTAATACACAGGCGGCTAAGCACAGGCGCCTTTACCCCCAACAATGATAACCCAATTGATGGGTATATGGTGTGCATTGCATGTAGTCCTAAGTTCAATACCCAACTGGGTGGCTTTCGGGGGGTGGGGGGGTATTTTTCACTAATACATGAACTACCTACCCTTAAGGGTGCAAGATGGGCTTGACTTGTAATATGCTAATAAATATGTCACATTTATAAAAAAGTTTGTAAAAGAGTTGCAAGAGATTTTAGCAAGCATAATGAAGTATTTGTGATAATTTTGTAAATATTTTACTCATTTCATAATATGATATTGTAACATCCCCATCATGATAGAACTACCCATCCAATTGACTAGGGCTACCCCTTATACACACATGACTATTTATTATGCTACTATGGTTGAGACCACATGGCAAGAAAGGTTTATTGAAGTCATTTCAAGATTGAGTTGTTGTAATCTTATCAATACATTTTTTAATAGCTGCAATTGTTGTTCTAAGTTTTGGTGTGAATCAAGATATTATCCAAGTATATCATGAGAAATCCTTATGCAATCAAGTCTTAAGATACGGTGTTGCCCATTCTTTGGAATGTACACGGTGGATTTATGAGTCCAAAAGGCATAATTGTGAGCTCATGAAATCTCATAGGTGTCTAAAGTGTGCCTTGTGTGCATTACTAGGATCTAATGGAATTTTTTAGTATGTTAAGGCCAAATCAATTGTTGTGGAATATGTCAATTTACCTAACTGATTCAAGAGGTAATCAATTCTAGATAGATGGTAGACATAGTTAATAGTAACCTTATTGAAATGATGATAATCTATACAAAACCTATATTCACCATTGTCTTTCTTCACCAAATGCCGCTCAACAACCCACAAACTTGTTGGGTGAATAACTCCTTTCTATAGCATTTATTTGACAACTTGATTAATATTGCTTTGCCTTTAGAGGAGCACCAGATGGATATGCATCTTGATTGTAGCAACTAGATGTGTAGGAATTTATGGCAAATTTGAGCTTTTTTTTTGTTTGCTTTGTTGGATGCAGAAGCAAATTGAGAGTAATATTTTCTCAAATTCCTATTGGCTTAATGCTAGTGGATAAATATATGTGTCTAAGAGCAAAGGATTTCTTATGTTTGTTATATGCTATGCATTGGAACATGATGTGAATAGGGGAGTTGTAGAGCTTTCAAGCCAAAGTTAAGTGATGCTTTTGTTTGAAATAACTAGTCACACCTAAGTGTAATAGGAAAGAGTTGTGATGACAGTAGGATAGATATCATTGTAGATGGTTTGATTATGCATTTGAGATTGAATGGTGGCTATGATTGCTCAATGACAAAGATGCTTGGAATCCCCAAAGAGAACCGTGCTTGGAGGAGCTACTTTAGTGTGTAAGTGTAACTCATAGTGATATTTTTATTCATAAAAGATAAAGAGGACCCGATATCTAAGAGTATGTTGAATGTATGATCTTGAATGGTGAGTGGCAAAGTTGCTTCTAGCCTATACAACACTTTGTTTGAGGCTTGCACATGTAGACATAGTGCCTCAAACATCCATCTGCCTAACCATTTTCGATAAAGCTCCCAAGTTTGCTAGTTTTTCAGAGTGAGTTGCACATTTTGTATTTGTTGTTGCCTTGCTTTTAGTTAGCTACCTTTTGTGATTTCTTCTTGCCCCATGTACTAGATTGTTGCCAATCCCTCAGAATGTGGTGTACAAATCGGATGCTAGATGCGTACATAGCGAGCGCCGAAAGGTCACCAAGAACAAAGAACTCTACTTAAGCTCAAAAAGCAAGAAGATAGACTTGTACGACATAAAGAAAAGAGACCAATTGGGTACAATCTCCCCCCATGCCTTGTGTGAGCGCTTCATAAGACATATATTTATAAATTTTATTCATCTCAAAGCTCAAAATTAGCCCAATTTTACAATAAGCATGCTTTATCTTTTGTGTTTGCTTTTGTCCAAATAAAGAATAAAGCGGTTGGGCGGCCCAAAATTCGGATTGTGCCCAAATACAATGTCTCATAATGAAATATTTAAATCGTGTGTCCATGTGCATACAAAATAATAAATATTTGTTAAACGCTTCAATAAATAAGTGTGCCTAAATAAATATTAGTGCCACATCTTTAATGATAAGACGTGCACCCATAAAAAATGATTATTTCTTCTAGGTAATTTGAATACATGCTATTGCCCAATGCTTTCCAACGTCACCACTGCCTGCTCTACCCATCAACTGAAGCATTCATAATTATTAGAAAATAATAAATTAAACCAACAAAAGTGAATACATAGTAGTCTTTAGCTACAAAATAAATAAATAGGTTGGAACTCTGTCCTAACCTTAATTTAATACGAGTACACTCTAAACTCATAAACGTCCATTAATTTAAATATGTATTTTGCGGAATCACCCATTGTGGAGTCACCCACGTGTACATTAAATTAACATGATGCCCGAAAAGGACAGGCGTTCTCCTTAACTTCTCACACAAGGAATCCACCTTGTGTACGAGCCCTGGCAAATAAATATAGTTTTATGGAATCCATCGCAAAACCTCACGGAATCCACCGTGGAATAAAAACTCACGGAATCCATCGTGGTCTCACGGAATCCACTGTGGAATATGCCTCCTGGCATCATACCCCCAGGGCGGGATAGCAATTGTTCTCAATTTCTATAAGCTAATGTGGAGCTAGCAATGAGGGGTAAGCAGTTAGATCACGGCCGTGCATCCATTGGACCTCTTCAACATGATGATTTTTAAACTTAACCAAGTATCTAGAATATCTACGGCCAATTCTAGTGGTCATAAAGTCAATATCTAGAATAGTTTCTAGTTCAAGGATTTAAGCTTCTTCTTCCAACAAAGGAGGGTTTTCATAAACAGGGTGGATAGGTAATTGGCCTCTAAAAGGTCGTAACAAACTGATATGAAAAGTATTGTGGATTTTCCAATGTTGGGGTAGTTCTAATTTAAATGCATTGTCACTGATTTTGTGAATGATCTTGAAAGGTCTATAAAATCTAGGGGCTAATTTAACAACAGGGTGTTTCTCAACACTTTGTAATCTTCTCTTTTGAATGCGTAACCAAACATAATCATCAACTTTGAAACTCGTAGCTTTTCTTTTCTTGTTAGCTTGGTTAGTGTGTGATTGCTGGGCTTTCGTAATCATGCCTTTGACTTTAGCAAAAATAGTAGCATGCATATTGGCAATATCATCAACAGCTTTAACTTTGTTTGACAATGATATAACAGGTGTAGGCAATCTAGGTCCATAAATGATTTCAAAAGGTGCTTCCTGTGTAGCTATATGGGGTGTATTATTGTATGCAAACTAAAGTAAATGCAAGCGTGTATCCCATATTTGTGGTTTTGAAATTGTGTATGCAAGCAAAAGATCTAAAATTGTACTGTTAGTAGCTTATATTTGCCCATTTGTTTCAGGATGAAATGCAGATGAGAAATCAATCTTTGTACCTAAATTAGCAAATAATGTAATCCAAAAATTATTGCAAAATCTAGAATCACGATCAGAAATAATAACTTTTGGCAAACCATGGTTAGTGAAAACAATCTTCAAAAATAATTATGCAGCTTGAGATGTAGTTAATGTTTTCTTACATGGAATGAAATATGTTTGTTTGCTAAATTGATCTACAATAGTCCAATTCATATCGTGATTAGCTTGGGTGTTAGGCAAACTAGTAATAAAATTCATTGAAATATATTCCCATGGTCATTCAAGAATCGGTAAAGGCATTAATAAACCATATTGCTTACCGTGGTATCGCTTAACTCTTTGACAAATTAAACACTCAGATACAAAGTTGGAAACATCAGATTCCATCTGTAACCAATAAAAATCTTCAACTAATGTACATAAAGTAGAAATAATACCTCTATAACCTTGATATGGGGGACAATGAATTTTGTGCAACATAAATGATCTAAATGGAACAGTTACACACAACCTTTTCTCATAAAACATAAATCCATCAGAATAAAACAATGAATCTATTGGAATCCAGCTATAGCAACTAATTTATTCCAATCAGCTTGAAAACTGGTGTCTTGGTCATAGGTATCTTTCATAGGGATAAGGGAATCAAAAGATATAATGAAGATATTATGGATACTTGGTCTTCTACTTAAGGCATCGGCAACAACATTCTCTTTTTCAGGTTGATATTGGATAAGTGGATGAAAACTTTGAATAAAAGCATCCCATTTAATATAACGGTCAGAGATTTGTGGCTGACTAAGGAGATGTTTGATACTTTGTTGGTCAGTTTTGATAATGAATTCAGATCCCATTAAATAGTGTTTCCATTGATGTAAAGCTTGTACTACACCTAGCAATTCCTTATCATAAGTAGAATACTTGAGTTCAAATGGTTTAAGTTTGCAATTAGAGTAGGCTATGGGATGTGAATCTTGCATAAGGACAGCTCCTATGCCATATCCGCTAGCATCAGTGACTACTAGAAAGAATGGTCTATTAAAGTCAAGTAATTGCAAAACAGGGGCATGTGTTAAGGCATGTTTCAATAAATCAAAAGACTTTTGCTGATTATCAAACCAATGATATACAATACCTTTCTTTAACAATTTTGTCAAAGGCAATGCAAGCAATGAAAAATTTCTCACAAATTTTCTGTAGAAGCTAGCAAGACCTAAGAAAGAACGTAATTCATGCATATTTTTAGAAATCGGCCAATTCAAAATTGCTTCTATCTTTTTAGGATTAACTTTAATACCATCAAAAGAAACAATATGTCCTAAGTATTCAATGTGGATTTGGAAAATTTCATTCTTTTCAGGGTTAGCATATAATTAATTCTCTTTCAACAATTTGAAAGCCAAAGATAAATGTTCATAATGCTTATTCTCATTCTTATTGAAAACCAATATGTCATCAAAGAAAACAATTACACAATGCTAATGCTTCAAAAATATGTGATTCATCATATGACTGAATGTGGCTGGTGCATTAGTTAAACCAAAAGGCATAACAATGAATTCATAATGACCAAATTGAGTTCTAAATGCAGTTTTGAAAATATCATGTGTATCCAGTCGTACTTGATGATATTCAGATTTAAGATCTATCTTGGTAAATATTATGGCTCCTTGTAGTTTATCCATGAGGTCATCTACCCTAGGAATCAGATATCTATTCTTGATAGTAATCTTGTTTAGTGCACGATAATGAATGCACATCCTATAGGTGTTATTTTTCTTCTTGACTAACAGGGCAAGTGCACTAAAAGAAGAACTATTGGGCCTAATGAGTCCTTGGGTTAACAATTCTTCAACTTGGGTTTGAATTTCTTTCTGTTCAAATTTATTATATCTATAAGGTGCTTTACATGGTGGTTATGAGCCAGGAATTAAGTCTATTTTATGAGCTTCAGGACGTGTAGATGGTAAACCATGTGGTAAGTCAATAGCAAAATGATCTTTAAATTGTAAAAGAAATTGTGCGTGCCTAAGATGCATATGATTTTCCTTAGCTTCAATTTCATTCATCCATAATAAATATGATTTGCTACCTTTTCTTAAAGTACATTTAGCATATGTGTGACTAAGCAATGGAAAATTATCTAAAGTGTACATTCCATGTAATGTGATTTGTTTTCCATTAGAATGAATCTTTATTGAATGTGTGGAATAATCTATATTGGGATTATATTTATGACACAAAGGCATTTCTAAAATAATGTCACTAGATTGCAAAGACACAGCCAAGAAATTTCTGCGCTCAACATAATCACCAATTTTAATTTCTAAATCATGAACTTTTTGTGTACCATTATATCTAGTACCTAAGAATGCATCTTTTATGCGATAATGAGTTGGAACATTAGATAAATTCAATTCTTCAACCAATTTTACAGAAATAAAATCATGTGTGCTCCCATCATGCAAAACAATCTTTTTGTGACCATGCACAAAACATTTCATCGTTAATAAAGAATGAGGATTTGGCATACCTGGTAAAGTATTAGAAGTAGTACCAATACCGTCATTGTCTTCTGTGAAGTCTGGAATTTCTTCATGGTTTTCATCTTCAGCCGCTCCCAAGTAGTTGATGTGAACAGTTGGCTTTTTGGATTGACAATTCACTGCTAGATATCCAGGTTGGTGGCAGTTGTAGCAGACTATAGGCTTGGCTTTGGAAACATTATTAGTAATGGCTGGGAGTTTAGGTATATTGGGATTTGGTTGGAAAGATGGTTTAGGATTTGAATTTGTGTTTGATGGTAAAGCAGGAGGTTGTGTGTAGGATTTGCAAAAAGAAGAAGGAATAAAGTGATTTTGATTGAATCTTCAAAAGTTAGAATTGAATTGCTTTGTACCAAAGTTACTGTTAGTTGGAAATTGTTGTGGTTGCTTCTCTCGTCCTCGAATTTTATCTTCAGCATCATGGGCCAAGGAAATCACATCCTCAAGAGTCGTTGGCTTGAACATGTTTGCCTCCGCATAGAAGTGACCAAGCAGACCAGACATAAACTTGCGCTTTTGGATCGCCTCATATACGTCTTTAAGCATTCAAAGTTGCAATAAGGCATTCCAAAAACGCTCAGTGTATTGCGGAATAGGCTCACGATCTCTTTGTTGCAAAAGATCCCACTATTTGATTGGTTTTTTATGGAATTGAGGTGGAAGAAAATTCTACAAAAATTTCTTTTGAAAAGCCTCCCAAGTAGTAGGACAATCAATACTTTTGCGGACAACAATCCACCATAACGAAGCTCTGTCCACACTAAATGGTTAGTAACACAATTGATTTTGTCTTTTTCGACATATTGTTCTTCATGGAAATAATCATCAAACTGACTGATAAAAGTGAGAACAATCTTTTCGTCGTGTAGCCCATTAAAAGTACAAATTTTGAAATTTCTTTTACTTATCTTAGCTTCTTTCTTGATAGATTGTGCTTCGAGTGTTGCATCGATCATATGTCATATAACATCTTCGGGTTGCGGTCCATCTTGATCAACAGTAGATCGTTGAAGAGTAGCCAATGAAGCTTGCAAAGTTTGACGTGCTCTTCATTCCTCTTGAAGTTGCATCATAATTAGGTCCAATTTTTGCTCCATCATTGACTCCAGTAAATCACCTTTGGCCATAAAATCTTCCATATTTTGATCAGACATCTTGCAAAATTTCAAACAACCTCACACACTCGAAATCTTGTTAGTGGGATGAGCGTAGCTCAAGGTTGGGTTTACAAGGCTTGCTTCTTTTTTTTTATATGACTTTTTGCGATCTTTCTTCTTTTTGTGGGTACGAAAATTGATGAAGTCCTTCTTCCAAGTGGGAAATAGACTGTGTGTGTCAGTTTACTTGCTGAAAATTGTCTCTGTCAGAGTGCAAGTACGAACATGGACTTGCTGGAGTTGTAAAATCGATTTTGGGTTGGTTCAATGTGAATAGCCACTTATGGGAAAGATTGAGAATTGTATTTTAAGTCTTAGTAAGACTTAAAGGCTTTAAGCTTTAAGTTTGAAAGCTTAAAATCAATCGTTTTTTCTATCGCCAGGATGTCAGGACGTCGTTACCTGAATCGGCACCGTCAAAGACATGCTAATAACGCAATCATCGAAATTTAAGGCTTAAGCTTTATTATAAAGCTTATTAAGCTTTTTACTCTAAGCTTAATCTTCTCTATTCTCTGTTAACCAAAGAGACTTACAAAGGATCTTTAGAGGTGGTCCTTCGGTTCCTAGGAGATGTCCTTTGCGATCCAATAGCACAGCAGGGGGTTCTTCATCTCCAGGAACACGCTAGTATTGATGGTTCCTGACTGTAGAGCCATGTTCATTCCAGGAGCTTCACCTTCACGCGAGATGGTAAGTGATTGGAAGCCCTTGATCTCAGCTTTGCTCTGATACCACCGGTGCGCAAATCCGATGCTGGATGTATACGTAGCGAGCGCCGAAAGGTCTTCAAGAACAAAGAACTCTACTTAAGCTCAAAAAGTAAGAAGATAGACTTGCACAACATAAAGAAAAGAGACCAATTGGGTACAATCTCCCCCCATGCCTTGTGTGAGCGCTTCATAAGGCATGTATTTATAAATTTTATTCATCTCAAAGCTAAAAAATAGCCCAATTTTACAATAAGCGTGCTTCATCTTTTGTGTTTGCTTTTGTCCAAATAAAGAATAAAGCGATTGGGCGGCCCAAAAGTCGGATTGTGCCCAAATACAATGTCTCATAATGAAATATTTAAATCATGTGCCCATGCGGATACAAAATAATAAATATTTGTCAAATGCTTCAATAAATAAGCATGCCTAAATAAATATTAGCGCCATGTCTTTAATGATAAGATGTACATCCATCAAAAATGATAATTTCTTCTAGGTAATTTGAATACACGCTATCACCCAGTGCTTCCCAACGCCACCGCTGCCTGCTCCACACATCAACTGAAGCATTCACAATTGTTAGAGAATAATGAAATTAAACCAAAAAAAGTGAATACCTAGCAGTCTTTAGCTATAAAATAAATAAATAGGTTGGAACTCTGTCCTAACCTTAATTTAATACGAGTGCACTCTAAACTCATAAACGTCAATTAATTTAAATATGTATTTTACAGAATCACCCGCTGTGGAGTCACCCACTTGCACATTAAATTAACATAACGCCTGAAAAAGATAGGCGTCCTTGTCAACTTCTCGCACAAGGAATCCACCTTGTGTATGAGCCTCGATAAATAAATATAATTTTACAAAATCCATCGCACAACCTCATGGAATCCACCGTGGAATAAAAACTCACGGAATCCAACGTGGTCTCGCAGAATTAGAAAGAGTGCAAACCTCATGTGCTTTTTGTTGTTTTGTCCATTAGTGATACCCAACAATATTTTCAAAGTGATCTACCCAAGATAGGATGTCCTCTACTAGAAGGCTCACAAAGGCTTTAGAGTGAACTTTGGGATTTGAGTGTTCAGGATGCATTGGTTGATGTTCCAAAATTGCCACCAAATTTGGGTTTTTGTGTGACTAATATTGATTGAGGTTGTGAATTTTGAGTCATGTCTTTATCATAACGGACAGGGAAAGTAGGTTGGGATGGAGAAGCTAGATGGCTCATGATCTTGAAGAAGAGACTAGCACAAAGTTTACAATAGTGGTTGCAAATTTCCTGAGTCTTGTTTGTTAGCATTGCCCTTTAGGGCATATGCTTAGACAATGGTGTGGTGACAAGGTGGCGCACATCCCAAAAAATGTATCCACTATTAACTTCAGTTAAGTGATCCACTTGGATTTAGAATGTGTGGATATCTTGCTTTTCGAGAAAGAAGAGTTTAATTTAGAAAATTAAAGAAAAAGGGTGCTCTCTCTCTCTTTTGTGTATACAAAAAAAGGGCAATGCTCTTGTGCGCGATAATGTGCCCTTGCTTTATGACAGATTGTAGGTGTGCCTCAAAGATCTGAATTTTTCTTCAAGAACCATTGTCTCCACCAATGTAATAGCCTAATCACGATTGGAACTACCCATCCAATCAACTGCTTTATACATGACTATGTGTTATGTTGACATTGCTGAGACCATGTGACTTCCTCACATTATCATCATATTCACATTAAATAAAAGCTTTGGTAGTTTTTGGAATTCGAGGAGTATTTTGGGGAATCTTACAAGCTAAAAGGGCTAAAAATTTCCCTTGAAATTAATGTGAGATATTTGCTGATCCGACTGGAAGAACTAAATTGCCCTTTTAATGGAAAAACTAGTGCGAGATAATTCCTAATCCGACTAGATGAACATATCATGACAGCAATGTGAGTATCATCTGTTCTGAAAAAGCAGAACCCGTCTTCGCCAGAACCAAACCCTAAAACCACCATAGCTCGTCCTTCTTCTTCTTCTTCGTCTACGTCGCGGCAGCAGCATGACGAAGAACGATTTCCTAACGCCCAAGGCCATCGCCAACCGTATCAAAGCCAAGGGCCTGCAGAAGCTCCGCTGGTATTGCCAGATGTGCCAGAAGCAATGCAGGGACGAGAACGGCTTCAAATGCCACTGCATGAGCGAGAGCCATCAGCGGCAGATGCAGGTTTTCGGGCAAAACCCTAATCGCATCGTCGATGGCTACTCTGAGGAATTCGAATCCGCCTTCATGGAGCATGTCCGCAGAAGCCACCGCTTTAGCCGTGTGGCGGCGACGGTTCTGTACAACGAGTACATCTCCGATCGGCACCATATCCATATGAACTCGACCAAGTGGGCCACTCTCACAGAATTTGTCAAGCATCTCGGACGGACAGGGCAGTGCAAGGTAGATGAGACTGAGAAAGGGTGGTTTGTCACATACATCGACCGGGGTTCCGAGGCAATGCTACGGGAGTCACTGAAGAACAAACGCCAGAAGGCTGACCTTGCAGATGAGGAACGGCATGAGTTGATGATCGAGAGTCAGATCAAGAGGGCTAGGGCTGGGGAGACGTCATCCAAAACGGATGACGCCGACATACTAGAGAAGAGTGTTTTCCAAAGAGACAACATCTCTCAAGATGCCAAGATCACATTTGCCCTCAAATCAGGCGTGACACACTCACAGAAAGGGGTTGGGTCCACGTCTGTAGCAGCAAATTCAGGTGCGGTTCTTTTGGACCATCCTGCAGGTGGTGGCAGTGAATCCCAACAGCAACTGGTACAGCATCGTCCCAAACAGGAGGCTGAAAGCATGAAGGCTGCAGCTCTTGCAGAGCTTATGGAGGAAGAAGAGAAGGTCAAGGAGAGGGTGAATAGGAAGGACTACTGGCTCGTTGAGGGCTTGGTTGTAAAAGTCATGAGTAAGAGCTTGGCTGATCAGGGATTTTACAAACAAAAGGGAGTGGTCCGGAAGGTCATCGGCAAGTATGTGGGTGAGATTAAGATGCTTGATAAGGCGGTTGTACTAAAAGTGGATCAAGAGGAGCTGGAGACAGTTATTCCTCAGATTGGGGGCCTTGTGAAGATTGTTAATGGAGCATACAGGGGAGCTACTGCAAGGCTTCTCTCCATTGATACTGCTAACTTTACTGCTAAAGTCCAGATAGAAAAGGGAATGTACGATGGGCGGGTATTGAAAGCGATAGAGTACGAGGACATATGTAAATTTCTGCCCTCCAGTTAAGCAGTGTCATTCTACTTGAAGGTGGACTTCTCAAGGTGAAGCCTAATGCAACATGCTATTGAGTGGGATCGTTTCATTTGTCTTGTGCTTGTATATGTCTGTCTTTTAAGGAAGGAGAAGGAGGGGTTGAAAAATGGCAAGGAACATCAAGGATGTATGAGACAAAGGATGCTATCAATCAAAGAAGATCCGATATGGCAAATGCCATTTGCATTTTTCAGGAGGGAGGGATTAAATATCTGCAACGAATAGCAAGGATTTAGGATACAAGGATGATACTGAATAAAAAACAACCAAAAACCAATGCCATGAATGCCCCATACCTGGTATGATGAACTGTTTAGTATATGGATTGGGCTACATGGGATGTTTGTGTAGCAAGGTATTCTTAACTTCTATACTGGACTTATATAAATGTCCAAGTGATGTCTGCAACATGGCAGGTCCAAAGCCTGAAGGTCCTTGTCTGCAGTAAACTTCAGAGATGATTATAGAGCTAGCCTTGCAAGGCACGGGGGATCCATATCACTGATGTGATTCATGGAGATGACTTTGCTGGAATCTCCCCCCAGAAGACTAGATTATATGATGGGTTATAGAGGGTGTGATTGGCTACATCATATTTCAATGTTTCATGTGTTTTGTTCAGTTTGTGGAAGCCTGTTTCTCAGAGAGTGATGATGATGACCCATCTGGTTTTGACAACTCTTGCTTTGATGGAACACGTGTGCTGATGTGATGTGCCTTCTCCTATATCACATGAGGACTTCATCTGTAGCTCAAGGACTGTAATTTTGTGGATAGTGAAAGACCTGAACATTTCAGGCTGCCTGGACAAAAGCCTGAACATTTCAAGCTGGCCTGGATGAAGGCTACTATGTCTGCACAGCACGGAAGGTTGATTGCAGCAACTTTCTTTGCAGGCAGGTGAACAAGTGTGGCAGAGTTATGCAGGATGAACCAGATGTGGATTTTTTGAGAGGCCCATATTGCAGCTGAAGCCATCTGACAAAGTGGCTGCCACAGAGGCCAACAGCCTATCAGTCATTCAATTGGGCAGTCAATCTGGATTGCAATAATTCATTTACCTTCCTTGAGGGAGCCAGTAATTGTCTTAGGTGGGGGAATCCTAAGACAATTGTGATAAAGTATGGACTAAAGATGTCAGGGCATGGGGGATATGGCCAGCCAAGTTGGATAGTCAGTTAAGAGGATAGCCACTCTAAGGACAAGTGCACAGCAGTGGTGGTGGCAGTGCTGATGTGGCATATCTAGGCTATTTGGAAGTGACACATGATTAAGTACTGTGGGTTGGGCAAGTAGGCATGTGGGACCTAGGCAGGCATGTCCTGTACCAACAGGCGGTGAAAATGCCAGGCAGCAGCTAGTATGTGCAACTGGCGCTTGAGGTGGAACATGGCAGCTCATGAGATTGTGTGGAAGGAAACAATCCGAGAACAGTTGGCTTGTTCATTTGTCGGCTGTGGCATAGCAAATGTACCAAGTGCCTTGTGACTTTGTGAGGGCCTAGGATGGGGTGTTTCTGCTAGGATATCAGGTTATGATACACAGGCAGACTCTCTTTTCAAGTGTGCAGCCTGTCATATGTTGGATCTATGATTTTGTGAGGGCCTAGGATGGGGTGTTTCTGCCAGGCTTATCAAGTCATGATACGCAGGTGGACTTACTTTTCTAGTGTCATCATTTATTGGATCTATGGCCATTTACAGCTGTACAATGCTGCATATGTACAGGGTTGAGGATCTTCCTTCATTGCTCTCTTTAGGGTATTGGCAGTGTTTGCATCTTACAATTGATGCTAGAGCCAACCCCTGACGATTGGATGAAGGTGTTAAAATTAACATGAAAAGACCTTACTTTTCATGCTTAATAGGGTACAGGGGCATGGGGACGGCTTTCTGTAGAAGGCTGGATGAGGTGACCTGCATGAGGGTTGGATCTTTTGCTGGAAAATCACCTTGGTAGGTAGTGAGCGATACTCCTCTGTCAACTGTCTCCTGATTTCAGCAAGTGGTTGCCGCAACAGTTTTTGAGTAAAGAGTGGAATGGTTTGAGTAGACTTGCAGAGATGGGTCTTTCGCCCATGGAATTCTAAGCTCACCAGAGCAGGAGTCCTTTATCAGTTGCAGCAAGCGATCATTATGGACTCTGAGTAAGCGAGTACTCTCTCCTATTCCTGTTCAGGTTTCTTCCTTTCTCTTATGTCCTTCACCCCCTCTCTTTCCTCGTCTGATGAGGAGATTCCGCTCCTGGATTTGGGAGTCTGGTCATACTCTAGCTTCTGTATGACAGGTATCTTGATGGAGGTTCCTACCTGGGTCATTCATGTGTATAAGATAAGCCCTTGGTAATGGTCTTACTGTTAGTGCAAGTTGCTGAGCAATTGCCAAATGGCTGCTATTGATGCTCACTGTGTCACCATCAGCCCCAATGGCACAGGTCTTGCAATGTGGTTATGCCAGGTCCAAGATGGCTTTAGTTCCTTCTATACAAAGTGATGGAATGTATGTTAGGTTTTTCCGTCAGTTATGTACTTGTATCTGTCTTTTAGCACGATATGCTTCAAATTTTGTGAATGTCTGGATCATTTGATGTCATTTTACTTTCTATCTTTCATGGATCAAGGAAAATACTGTTTAACAGTGAAAATTTCTAATGTCTTTTAATGTAAAGCATGAAATAATTTATTATTGATGCAGTAAAACGTAGTTACATTGTCATCTTAGGATGAAGTATCCAGCATTGAATCTTGATCATCAAAATTTAGTGCTAGAAATAGGAAAAATTATCACAATTCAACATAATGCCAATTGCATTGAGACTTGATGCCTGAGATTTTGAGGTTGGGATGCCACCGTTGAGCTCGACGTAGGAATTACTAGGTGAATGAACTATTGCCAATGTAATCTCGTCTAAGAATTGTCAATGATCATTCACTTCTATCTTGCCCACAATTTGTTTGCAACCTTCACATTTGATGTTCAAAACTAGTCTCCATGTTACAAGTGCCTTCACTCACACATTTGATTTGCAAATTCATAGTTTCCATGTTAGCAATGTCTTTGCCTATGCTTGCCCGTTCATCTTTCACAAGTTGCCAATGTCAATACATGAAATACATAAAGTTTTCCTATCCATAAAATACCTACAAAATTCATGAAAGCATGAAAAAAAAATCACCCTATCCTTGGAGTAATTTAGGTAATTCTACTATTACACTTGAAGTAACATCTTTGCTTGTTTTTATAATGCGGGGAGAAGATGTATTAAAATGAAGAAAATATTTGCTTGTTGCAATATGGTACAGAATTGTCTTTGTTATATTCAGCTCATTAGGTCATCCAACTAACACTCGTCTTTGTTGTATTTAGCTCATTAGGTCATCCAACTAACACACAAAATAATTCATCCATACATCACCTAGATTTTTCCATTGAGAATGTGCTCTTTGTTTTCTAGAGGCTTGTGGCTTATCTTCAACATGTAATTTACCATATTGAAGGAGATGAACCAACTTTAATAAAAAAATTTAGAATATGTTTATGGTTTCATTATTACTAAGAAAATTAACATATAGTTTGAACTTGCAAGGATGATAAGTTAAACACTAGATTGTGGCCACTTCCAAGTATTCAAAGAAGGAAGGTGTAGATTAAGTATTGAGGCTTGTTGCAAGGTGCACAATTGTCTTTGTTGTATTTAGTTCATTAAGTCATCCCCGACCAACACATAGAAAATAATTCATTCATACATCACCTAGACTTTTCCATTAAGAATGTGCCTTTTGTTTTCTAGAGGCTTGAGGCTTATCTTCAATATGCAATTGAATAGATTGAAGGTAATGAACCAACTTAAATAAAAAAATTTAGAACATGTATATGGTCTCATTAGTACTAAGTAGATCAACATATAATTTGAACTTGCTAAGGATGATAAGTTCAACACTAGATTGTGGTCACTTCCAAGTATTCAAAGAAGGAAGGTGTAGATCAAATGTTGAGACTTTTACGCACTCAACAATGGGACATGAGTGGAGCTCTTACTCTTTTCAAGAGTCCAACTATCCAGAGAGATAGCTCTCACCTAATCACTCACTTTCTTTCCCAATCCATTGAGCTCACTCTCACCATGCAATCAAAGACAAACAAACAACTTTGAGATTATAGTAGAAACACCTCATGCCTTCTTCTTGTTGTAGCCTAGATTCAAAGGTGGAGGTGGCCGCATAATTGTTGTGTCACCTCCTTTGCTTTGAGCCTTCAATCCACACTTTCGAGCCTCTTACCAAGCTTGAGTAGCTATCACGAAAGTAGATGAGAAAAGTAGAGAAGAAGAAGGAGATGGATTCAATGAAGTGCTTCATGCTCTCATCCATTACACACTCAAATATTCACTCCCTCCCTCCCTCCCTCCCTCTCCAATACCATGCAAGTAAGTAAGAAGCAAGAGCAAGAGAAAACTTGAGAATAAATTTGGTAGACATGGAGTGAGCTTTCCATTCATTTTTATAGCTTTTATATACAGAACTAAGATTTAGGGTTTCCTCTTTGAGGTTGGGCACCCTATCCTTACTTGAGGCTTTTGGGTTGCCCCCTTTGAATAATATTTGGATATTAGAGCCTCTTCAGTCTAATTAGGAATGGAATTGTCTATTCTTCTACTGGGACATTTCAAAAACTTGATGGAGGAGTGAGCTTGACTCACACACAATTAATTCCATGGCCAACTACTAAGACTATGGGACATCATGGACAACTACTTGTTGATCATTTTCAACATTATTCCTTGCATTTTTAGGGCCATTTACAACAAGTATTTGCTATTGTCTAGTGGTCCTTCTTTGCTATCCAATCAATACATCTTCCCAAAATACAACCCTTTTGATCTCCTTTATCTTTTTGGGCTATTTGTGCATGCGATCTTCCAAGAAGATAACATCATTGCTGCGTATCACTTTTCTTTTATTGGGACCCCATAATCGGTATCCCATTTCACCCTCGTCATCACCATATCCTAAGAAAATTCATTTACAGGACTTTGGCTCAAGTTTGCTACATTCTTCCTTATGGGCATGCACAAATGCCTCGTAGCCAAACACTCTCAAATGAGTATACAAACGTGGCTTGCCTGACCACACTTTTTAAGAAACTCTCCCCCCCAAAGACGTATTAGGTGACTGATTAATCAAATGAATGGTTGTCATAACAGCCTTTGCCCAAAAACCATGGAGTAATGCAGTACGAGACAATGTAGTGCGGACCTTATCATGAATGGTCCGATTCGTATGCTTTGCGACTCCATTCTGGGGTAGATTATGAGGGGCACGGAGCTCCCTCTTTATCCCTTTACTATCACAAAAGTCTTGAAAGACTGTTAACCGTCAGACGAACAAGGTGGAAAATTTGGAAAAGCTAAAGCAGAAGACAAAGGCCAAGGCAAAGTGAAACGGAAGACGAAGGCGCGCCAAGAAAAATCTAGAAACACAAGAAGCGCATAAAAGTCCTAATTAAGGGAAAAGACGCACAAGGAAAAGCGCGAGTCAATATTTTTGTAAAAGAGCACAAGTGCATCGCAATTTAATTTAAGGAGCGCCGGGCTCTCACCTGTGCAATTTGTAAATATAGACAGGCGGTGGAAAGGAAGCTAGGAAGATAGAAGGACAATGGGAAAAAGGGCCTAGGCCACGGCCGGCCATGTAAAAAAGGGGATAAGGGGATGACCGCCCAAAAGGGATTTAGGGTTTTGTATATAAAGTTGAAAAGTGAATGAGAAGCTCATTCTTGTGTGTGGCCAAAGCTTCTTCTTCTTCTTCTCTTGTTTCTTGCCTTCTTGCTTGTGCTTGAGTGAGGGATTGAGGGAGTGTGAGGGAGTGAGTGTGTGAGAGTGAGGGATTGTGGAGAAGAATCTCCCCATCTTCTCTTCTTCTCTTCTCTCCTTTTTTCTCGCGTGGCTATGGAGGATGGAGCTTGACGGAGAGGGATTGAGGTTACTTGAGCTTGCCCCGCAAGGATTGTGGAGCTACCAGAGTGCAAGAGAGAGGAGGGAACTCGATCGAGCATCAAGGTAAGCTCACTACACCCGTAAGATAGGCATTGCGCATCGGCTATTTGAGAGGTAGCCATGGCTGCTCAGCTTGAAACACTTGATTAATAAGCGGTCTGTAGGTCTTGGGGTAGAGCTCCGTAGCTCCCCTTCATTTTGGTTTCGTTTCCGGGACCAATGGAATCGAGCCTTGAGCGCCGCGCGCATCGAATCGAGCATAGAAGTAGGGTTTGCAGCCCGAACCGGTGCTCGAGATAGTTAGGAAATTTAGGAGGTTTTAATCCTTGGAGCAAGTAAGTATTTTGATTTATTGTTGAATATTAGAGTAGAACCATCCATCTCCATCTCCATCTCTGTTTTTGATTTTTTTTGCATTAGGTTAAGATTAGAATAGGAAAAAGAAGGAAAACGAAGAAAGGGTTTTATTGCTGTTGGAAACATGGAAATAGGGGCACAAATTTAAATTTCTGGTTGGAAGAGTGTGAGGGATTAGCTTCTGAGGTTACAACAGGTTGAGATGGGGCAATAAGAGGCCCAGGGAACCAGGAAAGACCACATTTGACATTTTGCTTTGTGAGAAGAGAGTGAGCTTGAGAGCCACAAAGAGAGAGAGAGAGAGAGAGAGAGAGAGAGAGAGAGAGAGAGAGAGAGAGAGAGAGAGAGAGAGAGAGAGAGAGAGAGAGAGAGAGAGAGCGAGCTGCAGGGAGATCCTTGGAGTGCCGATTGATTCGAGCACCACAGTGATTCCAAGTATGTCTGGCATTTCCTTGTAGTGTTTTGCACATATCTGGAAGGTACTGGATGATTCCATGGAGTAGCCGTTGAGCTTGAGGCATCATGCGCAACCCACGGGCTGTCGTCTACGTAGTCGGACCAGCCCGTTTGATTCCCAGAATCGGACCACCTGATTTCTGGAGCCAGACCGTTCGATTGTGAGAATTAGACCATCCCGTCCGACTGCGAGAATTGGACCAGTGCCAAAATCGGACCACGTGTCCTAGTCCCAAAATCGGACCAACTGCAAGGATCGGACCACTTTTCCTAGTGTGAAAATCGGACCACCCTGTCCGATTCCCACAATCGGACCAGTTCACCAGAACTTAAAATAGAGGGTTTTTGAACTTGCCTCACAGTCCTGGCCACCCTGTTCACATCTCTGACCCCCCTAGAAACCCAATTTAGGCCTTAGAAGCTAGAGACCAGGCATGATAACCGAGGATTCACCCCAAATAGTTAGACACTAAGTGGACCGAAATTAGGACTTGACTTTCGGTAACCAACCAACCAACCCTGAAGCAGAATAGAGAACGCAGCATGGACTTTCAGTAAGACCTTAGATCAGCCAGAACCTGCGCTTAGAGCCATATCAAGCTACGAACGTGAGGGGAAGAGTGGAGTTTGCATTGAGCATTTCGTGCATCTGCACCTCACTTTTGATTTTATCACCAAAGGTCCACTACAAAAAGAAAAAGCCCGTTTTTGCACTGAGTACTAGAAAGCATGAAGCACAACTTGTGAATAAGATTGACAACTGCTTTCAATAACAAGGAACTCATCAGGAGATATAATAACATCAAGGAACCCACTATTAGGAGAAGATCCCAAAACATAGTTGGGTGCCTGAGAGCCCCATCAGTAGGACCTTAAGAGGACACGAAGATTCAGAAGGCGACAACATAGAGGATCGAACGCTGCTGGAGCTACTCAAATTGATCGACGACCTTGTGGAGGTGGAAGTGAGAGCAATGTCAGGATCATGAGGCGGACAAGGAGAGGACTGACTAGTCTTAGTGCAGAAGTTAGTCAATGAGTACGACTTGTTGACTAGGATGGTAGTTCAGGGCAGACCAGTAGAGGAAGTGGTAGCAAGCCTAGAAGAGGAAAGAAAGGCGATTAGAAAGGTTCTAGAGAGCATAATTGCCTACAACCACGAGCAGAAGGCTAGGAAACTCCAACAAGATGTAGACTTGTACGAGGCTAGCCTTGGCTGGTGTAGCCAATGCAGGGCCAAATGCAGAGGGAGAACGAGGAACGGAGGCTGACTTATCATTGAGTGAACTCCTAGCCAAGCGGCTCATGGACAATATGTCTGTTAAGCAGAGTGCAGCAGTCTTAGCCACCGCATTACTCTCGGGATTAGGGGTCACGCAAGGGGCAAAGGGGAAATCTAGAATCCCTATTGTAGCAAAGCAGCTAGACAAGTATGAACCTAGCAATGACCCATATAGCTTTGTGGAACAATTTGAACAAGTTTGTGAAGCAAACGGTCTCACGGACCTTGCACAATGCTCTCAAGCTTTCGGTTTGTGCTTAGGTGATAAGGGGAGAATTTGATACACTAGTCTAGATGCAGCTGAGCGCAAGAACTTTGCCCGTCCTAAGGACCTCTTTATCAAGAGATTCTCTGCGGCAGGATACTTTGACAATCTCATCGTCCGATTGATGAATGTCAGATTAGAGGGAAAAGGAAGACGTAAGGGACTATGTCACTCATGTGTGTAGCCTCTTCAAGAGGATCCCTGCAAATGAGCGACCTAATGAGAAGGCTGTGTCTACCATATTTATAAATGGAATTCGAAGCGAGGAGCTCTACAAGGCTTTGGCTAGTAACTCCACTCTACACCGAGACGTGTTAGCTAGAGTCTTTGAAGAGGCAATAAGGGTGGACGATCAGCTTAGGGAGTGAAGCATGAGGAACACTAGGGACAATACAAGTCAGAGAGCTCTAGAGTAGTCAATAGTTTCAGAGAGAAGAGAGAACTCTAGCATACAGGATAAGGGAAAGAGTGTTGACCAAGGCCAGGAGTTGGCTGAGGTGAGAATGGAGCTTGCACGATTGCAAGACCAAATGAGGAAACCTGTGCGATCGCATGTGCAGTGTATACACTGTGGCGGTAACCACCTCCCAGCCGAGTGCCAAGATCCTAGATCTAGGCCGTGCTCGAACTGCGGTAGGTTCGGTCATGACGCATTACATTGCAGGTTGCCAAGGAGATTCCCATATGCGCAACAATACAACCCTCTATACTTAGGCAACAGGCCACCTAACCTCTTTGGCAGGGGAGCCCAGTTGGCACTTCCAGCACCAAATGATGCAAGACCGGCCATTCCTAGGCTAGAGATGAACCCAACAGGCATACCCAGACCACCAGGACCCTATGTAACCCATCCACTGAGTGACGCTCCTGTTCACTATGTGGAAGAACCTAGTGAAGAGGAGACCTACGTGAACCCATACATATCCTATGATGAGGAAGGCAATCCAATCCTAATGGACTACCGACTAGTACCGGTGATGGCGCTAGGTAGAGGAAGAGGCAGAGGCTTTGGAGGACCAAGCCAATATCCAATCTCATGCTGGACTTGCGGTCATCTAGGCCATATTTCATCACGCTGCTCGAAAAGGAAATAGGAAAATAAGGACAAAGTTGACCTTCGATGCACCGAGTGTGGAATCACACACCTATTTCCTGACTCTCCTAGACAGAAGCCATCAACTAGTTCTACCAATGTGCCCTCAATACCCTTGGGGCTGTTCGGTGTGGAGACCTTTGACAGTGAGGATACGCCCATCCCACTACATGTCATGATGCGAGCACAGAAAAAAAAGACATGAATTTCATTGCATGGGCCAAGTAACCTGGATGCAGTCTTGTTGGGAAAGAAAAGCCGAAGGAGAAGGAGAAAGAGAACAGATGCAAAGATTACCCTTAAGACTGAGGAAGTTACAACGCTAGTGGCATGAAAGAGGGTCATTGATGTAGAGGCAGAAACCTTAGCTCCTAAGACAACAGAACTAGGGAGTGCCAAGGTAGGGGAATACCCCCACCCCAAACGGCAACTCCAGGCTATAGCCAAAGTCAAGGAGTGGGTCAAGGATGCCCAGGAATACCTTAAGGACGTAGAGCCCATATTGGAAGACCAAATTGAAGACCTCTCTAGTGTGAGTACAACCATTTCGCCATCGCGACCTCAATCGGGGAATGCACCCACACTACATGAGATGCCACAGAGGCAAGACCACGAAGAAGCACGTCAGCAAGAAAGCTAACCAAGAGATATGGCCAAAGA
Organism: Lygodium microphyllum; assembly: GCF_053477565.2. Lineage (NCBI taxonomy): Eukaryota > Viridiplantae > Streptophyta > Polypodiopsida > Schizaeales > Lygodiaceae > Lygodium > Lygodium microphyllum. The sequence continues at coordinate 13,321,581 of NC_141154.1, forward strand.
TTGCTGACCAAGGAGGAAGGCAACCACCTAGCAACCTCCTCACCACTTTACTAACCACGCCAGTAACCTTGAGCCTAGGAGATCCGCTTCGGCAGCACCCTTCCTTATGGCAAGAATTAAAGCGCTGGGTGGAGGGAAAAGAGGAGCACACTGCTGCTAACTTGCAAGAGTAGGACACAGTCACGCAGATTCCAAGCCTAACGCTACACTCAGTTCCAAGGTCACTGCACGTCAATGCTTTCTAGGAAGGCACTGAGATGCATGTAGTCTTATCTATCTTAGCCTTGGGGGATGTAACATGAAAAGGAATCGTAGACACAGGCGTCGGTGTCAGTGTCTTGAGCCACGCAGTTCTACAGGCCTGGGGAAACCCACCCGTGGAAACGGCTAGGTTCAATGTCACATTGGCCAATGGAATGAAGGTCAGACCATTCGGGGTCCTAAAGAATTGGCCAGTGAAGTTTGCAGGGGTGCAGTTTTCCGTGAACTTCATTGTCATGAAGGGAGTGGACTACGACATACTTCTAGGCCGACCTTGGATGAGGAATGCTCGAGTTATTGAAGATTGGGGTAACAATCTCATCTTCTTGGGGAATAGAATAGAAGTGGTAAGGGTTGAGATGGATACCTGGAAGACTACCCCAGCCGACCTTGATGCTATCTCAACCATGCTAAAAGGTGATGCATAGGTAAGCAACCCCTATGGGTCATTGACCAAGTACATCCCTTGCCCTAAGGACGAGCGGGATTGGATGCATGTCTTGGCAACCATTGACCTACCATTCTCAAATGGGGAAGAGCTATATAGGCAAGCTGCTAAATCCCCAAGCATGCCAGCAAGGGAGCCCATCATGCCACTCTGCATGATGGCAGGAAGCTCACGTAACCCAGGGAAACTGGTCTCGTTCCATATCCCTACCAACAAGCTCGAGCTTCAAGAAATCATAGAGTATCTGACCGATAAACTGAAGGGCAACATGGCTGCCAATCTAAAACCCCTAAGTGATCTTTTGGCTAAGCTTGAGGGAAATGGACCAAAATTCACGATTTGAACCTATTATACAATTGGGCTTTAGTCACTGAAGAAAAGGAGATTGGAGAGGAAAGTTCGGGGGATGTCGAGCAGCCAGAGGGGCAAGACTTTGATGATGAGGAGTATGAGGACTGCCGCTCTATTGGAGATGAGAGTGAAGAAGAGTTAGACACGATAGAATATGACACTGAAGGGAGAACGATCGAATAGATCAAGGCAGACTCTAGGCCTAGAAGGGAAAGGGCAGGCTGGAATGAAAGAGAAGTCATGCGGATGGAGTGCGATAGATCCTGGTTGGAGCACATAGGAGCCATGGATTACGAGCAGGCAGGAGTGGCACAACCATTGGTAGTTCCAGTGCTTAAGACGGATACACCTATTGAATTACGACCCCTTGGTAAAACTCCTTCCTCAAGTGAGGGATGTGAGTTGAACTCGGAGTCAGAAGTCAGTATGGAGAGTGATCCTGAAATACCCCAACCCTCTAAGGTCAGATGCACCAAAGGGGACTTGCCAGTCCACCTAAGGCGCAGACGGCTAAAGGAGGAGGCCAGAAAGCGAACTAAGGACTCAGAAGCAGAGAGGCAAAAGAAGCCGCAGGATCTCCCCAAATGCTTCACAAAGTTTAAGAAGGATGATAGAGTGGTGATTCTGCTAGGAGCAAAGAGACAAGGGCAAACTAAAAGAGCCAATTGAGGGACCCACCAAGGTCAAGGAAGTCAACTTGGCAGGGGAAGGCGAGAAGCCTCGACCTGTGCTCATTGCTGACGACTTGACCAAGGATGAGGAGGCTAAACTTGTTGCTCTTCTACGAGAGTATGTCGATGTGTTTGCCTAGTCCTTGGAGGAACTTAAAGGAGTCGATCCTAGGGTTGTGACCCATAATATCCCAATGGTTCCAGATGTAGTTCCAACAAAGCAACGACCTTACCCTATGAATCCCAAACATGCCTATGCAGTGAAGGAGGAAATCGATAAGCTCCTGAAGGCGGGATTTATATATGAGATTGAGCACACTGATTGGGTATAACCTATAGTGATCGTTATGAGAAAGAATGGTAAAATTCGGGACAACTACTCCTTATCGTATACCCATGGAGAGGGTAGTAGGCAAAGAAGCCTATAGCTTCCTGGATGGCTTCTCTGGCTATAATAAAGTGATTACCTGACAAAGTGGGCAGAGGCAAGAGCCACTAGGAAGAATGATGCTAGAACCACTGTGAAGTTCTTGTGGGAGCAGATCCTTTCATGTTTTGGTTGTCCAATTGAACTAGTAAGTGATTAGGGCACACACTTCATTAATGAAGTGTTATCCCACCTGCTCTCGACCTTCCTAATCATTCATAGAAGGTCCTCGCCCTACTACCCTCAAGAAAATGGCCAAGCAGAATCCACGAATAAAATCCTAGTCAACGTGCTTACGAAGGTGGTATCCACATCACGAAGTGACTGGGATAACAAATTAATGGCGGCCTCGTGGGCCTATCGTACATCTTATAAGACGGCTGTAGGACAGACGGCCTTTAGGCTGACTTATGGAATGGAGGCCATTTTACCCTTAGATTTGTTTGTCCCTAGCTTAAGGATAGCAGCCCAGGAGCGTTGGGAGGGAAGAGAGGCTTTGGACCAACCGCTTAATGGAGTTAGAGCGTCTCATAGAGACTCGACTCTTAGCCACCCACGCTCTGATTTGTGAGAAGGCATGAAAAAAGATGTGGTTTAACAAGCATGTCAAACAGTGCAACTTTGATCAGGGGGACCTCATTCTACTATACTCTGTGAAGGTTCACAAACAGAAAATGAAATTTTGAGGACTAGGACCTTTTCGAGTACGTACAATTAGTAGAACAGGCAATGCTGAATTGGAGACGCTCGAAGGTGAAGGAATAGGCTTTTTCAATGGCAGTCGCATGAAAAAGTACCATCCTCCTTCCCATTCGTTGCACGAGCCACCTATGCTTGAAGCCCCTATCAACGTCTGCATGGCCACTATTACCGAACTGACAGATCAAGATGAAGAAGCAGTGGCACCTGCCTACCTACGAATCACGGTCACTGCAAAATGGACGTATTCTTTTGATGCCTTGATCGACGAAGGTGCCGACTATAATATCTTGACACATGACCATTGGACACGCATTGGTCAACCTAAATTACAACCCACAAATGCTAAACTCAGCCCATTTGGGGGCAACACTTACTCACTCTTAGGAAAATGCAAAGTGGTTGTCTCTATTGAATCTGAAAGTATACCAGTCTTCTTTTATGTGTTGCCAAACACTAAAGGGGCCAGTAATAAGTCACTACTAGGTCGCACTTTTAAAAAGGCAAACGAACTGCAATGTGGACTATAACCTAGATCGCATCCATCTTGCTATAGGCAATGTGCGGACAGTGACTACTTTCAGCAAGGGTTATCTTGATCCTTCTACAATTGCAAAGCCACCGATAGAGACCCCTATGACCACGCCTATGACCAAGCCTAGGGAGAAGGGCTATGATATCTCATCCCATGCTCAAACTGCTAGAACCAAGCCCACCAAGGCCATTCACAAGGCCAAGGAGTCCACGCTCATATGGGTGCCAAAACGACAAGGCCCACCTCCTTGTAAACCGCAGAAAAGTGCTTCTAAATGCAAAAACTATCAGTCACAGCCTAAGAGGCAGCTCAGACGCTATCGACGTAGGCGCACAACCATGCCATGATGGATCCGCAAAGATCTCTTGCGAGCACAAGGATACTATGAGGCAAACCCTTGGATATGGGTGTCTAAGAGTGAACATTCAAGAGGCTCAACTCTAAGCAATCTCACTCCAGTTAGAGAGGCTTGCACATACGGAGCCCAGGCTACAAAGCAAGCTGGACTAGCACCGGTTGTGATTAATGAATCCCAACACATTTATCATCCCAAGCTAGATGCCCTGGAATTATCCAAGTCAGAGGAGTTGAGCACCCCCATGCCGGCTCAGATAGAATGCATCACACCTCCTATGCCACTGGAGCCCCCTGCAGCATCTCAAAGTGCTTCTGAGTGCAAAGTCCCATCTGTGAAGCCATCAATGGAGTCACCACTGTCCAGCCCAATTGCTCTATCACCACTAGCAGGTCTTAGGCCTTCGTATGAAAGATGATTTTTCCTTTCAGTGGTGGCCAAGGATCTTGCTTGAGACCTTGGGAGATGACGTAGTGACATGCATCAAGGAGTTAGATAACACCTTCACCACATTCGTTAGGAGCTATGAGAGGCTTGACCTAGGACTTCTCAATGAACCACTTGCTTCTGATGTTCATGTGTTGCCATGCACTTGGGAAGACTACGAATTAATGACAGTCAAATTTCCCAAAATTGCCACCGAATTGATCGCTAATGGAGAAATATCAAAGGAGCAAGCCATTCTCAGAAGACTAATTACCTCATACCGCAAGCCTGCTCGCTCTGCACCTGAACAAGAATTGGAGGAGCTCATGTAGCTTGCCAGCTCTGATTCTTCGTTCTTACAACTGTGGTATGCCTTGAGACTCCAATGGAAGAAAAAAGGCTGCTACATCATGACCAATGCTGAGCAAAGAAGGGCACTCAAAATAATTGAACACGACCCTACTTATGTGGCACCTCTTTCGTTTAGGGTTTTGGCCATTACACGCAACATACACTTAGATGACCATGTGTTAGCCCACCCTTACATTGACCAATTCCTTACGGAAGAGGAACTGCATGTTGCTAGCTGCCTCAACTCTGGGGACATCTTTCATGATGTCTTGACCTATATCACCCAAGCTTCCATACGACCATGTGAACTTGATCGTCATGCTCAGCTTGAATATAACCCTAACCTCTATACTTGGTTGTTGGCCAAGTAACTCGCTCCACAAAGTCCATGTGAGTCCTCCTTCTTCCCTTGCTAATCCTAGGAAGGATTCCTTTAAAACTTAAGAAAGGGGGGGGGGGGGAGTGAGAGCCAAGTGATGTAGGTCTAGTGATGGATGAAAATGATCAAATGAATTTAAATAGGAAAGAATGCAAGGAGGAAATAGATGTTGCTTTTGAATTATTTCCAAGTTTCATACCTCTGAAGCAGCACGACAAATTGTCACACGCATTCTTTCTTGGGTTTTTGTTAGTGATGAGTCAATTCATAATGCTAATATTGGCATGGTGTAATGATAGGCACCTACCATGGCAGGACAAGAAAAGGGGGGCAAACTTCCATTCACTGAAGAGGAGCTGACAAAGTATGGGATCAGTGTTGAGACATGTGGATTTAGCCAGTTCATGTTCAAACATACCCTGAATCTAGACGATACCATCCTGGAAGAGTCGGCAGTGAAGGAGTTGGTGGATAAATGCAACCTCCGAAAGTTTGTGGAAAAGGTTGGATAGGTTGTAGATTACAGCATGTGCGCTAACTTTTTAAGGAGGTTTGATGAAGGTAGGAGCTGTGGCATGGTCACAGTAAGGACTGGTGACCAGGAAAGAAGGGTGCAAGTGCCCCTTAATGCAGCTATTGTCGAGAAAGCCCTGGGGCTTGTATCCAAGAAGGAGAGGTGCCCAAGAAGAGATGTATACACCATGATGGGAGTCAAAAAAGATGATGTGCACACAATGGATGGAATCAGTTTGGCTGATATTCCAAACCCCGCAACAAAGATCCAAGCTAAAATGGTCCACGCCCTTTTCTCAGGACAGAGATACAATGCTTTAATGAACAGAATCGGGGTGCCATTACTAGAGAGCATCGCTGCAGGAGTTCCAGAGGAGGTGGATTGAAATGGTTTTGTGCATAAAACTATCAAGAGTTCAGCCGCAGCACCAGCTAGTGGGGAGTCTCCTGCTTCTACTGCACGATCTGCAAGGAAAAAGCTTACCTCAAAAGCCTCCACAATCAGATATGGCAGTGTCCTAATGGCAATCATTGATGAGGCTATCAAGGATGCTAGTGTAGATAAAGAGCAAGCTGTGCATCAAAGCTCACCTCACCACAAGGAAGAAGGCTTGAGTGAAAGGACAAGAAGCGACAAAGGAGAGCCGGAGGTACCACCTACTCAAGCGGCTAAACCACGGGAGCAAAATAAGAGTGAAAAGAGCCAGAAGGAAAAGAAAGAAAGATTGAGCAAAGAAGAGCGAGCCGAGATGAAGAGGGCTCAAAGAAAGTCAAGAAGAGTGGAGGAGGAACGAAGGAAAAAAGAAGAGGAAGAGGGCTCAAAGAGAGTCAAGAAGGGTGGAGGAGGAACAAAGGAAAAAAGAAGAGGAGAAGAATCAAAGAGGATAGAAGAAGAGAGGCAAAGAAGGGCGGAGGAGGAAGCCGAAGAACTAAGACTGAAAGAACTTGCTGAGTTGGCAGAGGCCACTCGTAGATCTATTGAAGAAACCCATGGGGGAGGAGAGATCGATCCTTTGAGTCCCTGCCATGAAACTGAAGCAAGTGGCAGTGTGGAAACGGCCCTAGTAGTTGTAGGCAAGGGCAAGTCCCTGATGCACCCCCTGCCTTCCTCCTTTGTGCCAGTACCAACCAACACCACAACCACAACCACCCCACAACCCACGCCCTCTCTAGACACGGCCCAATTGATGAACATGATGCAACTACTTGTCAGTAAAGTGGCTGAAATTGTATCAGAGCCGGAGCAAAAAGGCCCGTTCCCGCCGCAGATGCCGAGTCTAGGCAAGATCCAAAATGATAGAAGCTAGAGGCATCAACCACTATAGCCCCTACTCCCATGCCAACTGGTTCCAACTATGACGCTTATGTGGCTGAGCTTCTAGCACAATTGGACAAGGCAAAAGAAGATAGCCCTGGTGGAGTTAGAGAAAGAAAAGGAAACTTCGGTAGCCTTAAGGCTAGAAGTTTCAAAGCAAGGAGCTGACCGAAGAAGGGAAGTGAAAATTCTACAAGATTAGTTGGAAGCAAAGACCAAGGAAGCCTAGGAAAATGAGAGCACCTAAGACAAAGGCTGGAAGATGAAGAGCAAAACCTAGTGGCAGAACATCGAAGCTTGAAGTTCCTAGTGCAGTAGTATGCTGACTTGGAACAGAGAACTGCCAAAGTGGAAAGGTACAGACAGATAGAAGCTCAAGAGGGCGAGCCAAGTGAGCAACAAGAAGATGCCATAGCTGGGAGGTGCAGGTGCAGGTGCAGGTGCAGGTGCAGGTGCAGGTTTGTACAGGTGTAGGTGTACATGTACATGTGCAGGTTTGTTACAAAATGTGCAGGAGTATAAATAAATAAATAAATAAATAAATAAATAAATAAATAAATAAATAAATAAATAAATATGTTTCTTTTTTTTTTTAAAAAAAATTGTGTTACACCTCACCAAAAAATATAACCAAAATCAAAATAAAAAACAACTATAGAAAAAATTAAAACTATGCTGGATGAAAAAAAAAATCAATAGATGTGGAAACAAAACAAAGAAATCCTCGAGCAAAGCTGACTGGAAATATCAGGCCATAACGAAACTGTGGTATCACAATTAAACAAATTAACGGTTGTGACAACCTTGGCAAGTGAGCTGGAGGAGGGAAGAAAGAAGATGGACGAGAGAGCCAGTGAGTGGGAAAGAAACAATTTTGAAAGAGTTAGGGATTTAACGGAATGCTTGGAGGTGGCTGAGTGCGAGAGAGTACGTGCGGAGTCTAGGGCAGAAGTTGCTGATGTATATGTCAACACACAAAGGCAAGCCTTCCTCAGCATAGTACTACACATCACCCAGGTGGAGGGCAATGATTCAGTGGAGAAGGTAAGAAGAAAGCTAGAACTGACCACTCGAGCACTAAAGTATGGCCTTTAAGAACGGGAGCTTCCAACAGGCACATGAATCACAAAAGAGCAGCAATTTCACTATCTACGCCGTGCCGGCCTCTCCACTGTTGAGCTTAAGGAACTTGGATTTGAAGAGCATGAGCAGCCACCACCACCACCACAAGCGGGTCCATTAGTTGTTGAGCAGAATGTCGAAGAGGGTCCAGACTTTGAGCAGGATGCTGAAGAAGAGCAACAAAGAATGCCCAGTCCGCTCTACCAGACCTCCTGCCTGAAGAGCCCGAAGATGCCCATATGCACGAGCGCATTGTGGCAGCCAGAAGAAGAAGACAAGAACTAGCAGAGGAAGCCCAACACAGAGCACGATCACTGCCAAGACAATTTCCTGAAGAGCCTGTGCCACTACTACGAGGGGATCCCCATCCTATCGATTGGCCTCAGGAATTGGTCATATGGTGTAAACGAGAGTTCCAGAGGAGGCCGTTTGAACTTTCATTTACTTATCCACGCTCTCTGGACCGTGTGTTGCCTCTAGGTATTCTAGCCAAGATCAAGGATTTGGCTAACGATCTTGCAAATAGGTGGATAGAGGAAAGAAGCCTCATAATAACCAGATGGAGGCAAGAGCCTAAAGACTACTGGCAAGACAAGGTAAACAGGGTTCCCAAAACCGTCCGAGGCTAGAGGCACAGCTGAAGTGGCGGAGGAGGATTTGGGATACCAATTTTGATGCCTGGACCGCCTTCTATAACTTGCTCCTTGAAGAACGCAACAACCCCATCTACATGCCCTACCCTTGTAGGCATGGAGTTGACTATGATCAAAATATTCATGGGGATTTTGACTTTCCTAAGATATATAATGTTAATGCCTAGAGCCTCGAGGAATGCCTAGTCTTTAGGTTAAAGGATCTCCTCCCATCTATCAACCGCTTCCTCTCACAGATTTTTCTTCTTGCCCAGATCCAGCCTTCTTAACTACCTGTAATTATCTTAGGCTTATCAAGTTCCTACTAGTGCAGAGATCCACAGCCGAGGAAGCCCACCTCCCTCCACTCTTTTTTGACATCAACCTAAGGATAGATAGTAGAGCCATGACTAGACTAATGATGAGGGCAACTATGCTTCCCTTCTTTTGCTTAGAAATCTTAGAGGATATGAGTGATACCCACTTCACGAGGTGCAATCATCCTTTCTTGTCATCCACACCTCTAAAGGCCCGGCCGATATTAAAGAATATCTACAAAAGCCATGCATTCCTATCCCAATGCTTTCAATCGCCTCGTAATCCATCTGAAGGTGATAGGCGTTAGCCAGGACGTCTTCCTTGTATGCAATTCCTCAAAAAAAAAAGGAGAAGAAAAAGAAAAAGAGAAAAGAAAAAAGTAGAGGGCTCACTTCACTCACTACACCTAGGGTTTACACCTAGCCCCTCCCCCACTTCACACTTAGGGCACATCAAGGGCAGGACTTCCAGACCTATCACCCTAAGTTTTGCACTGCACCTCCAACAACACATGAACTGGGTCCTCAAGTGTGGGATATTACCAAGGGCTTACCCAAGGTTAGACCCATCTCCCAGTTCCACTACACATGCACTTACATCACACCGTGAGACAGACACACCCGTTAGGGAGTGCACAACTTTCTCTTGCAGGCTATGATTGTGACTCAGTGAATGGCTACCTAGCTAAAGAAGATCATCTACGACATCCGCTAATGACCAGGAATTTTTCCCTGAGTCGGACATGACACCACTATAGTAGCTTCAGGAGCTTTTGCATACTTTGATGGTTGGATGGACCAACATGCTTGATGTAGCCAGCCATCTACCTGTTGATGGCTACCATGACTGAACCAAATCAAGCAAAAGGAAAACTCAGTGATGGACCCACCATTGGCATAGATTTTGGAACCTCATATTCTCCAAATGATTAGAGCTACCCATACAAAACCTTCATTATCCATCACAGAATGGGAGCTACAACGATGTGAGAAATGCAGAGCATCTTTATGAAGACTAAAGCACGCCAAAATCTCTCTCGGTCATTGTTAATCAAACTCCATTACCTATCATTCACAACAATACCTTTTGATTGTGGTCGTCTACCCACCAGTTCCACTTAGCAACTATCCCACTGCTCCCCACCATAGCGCCATGGGACTGGCACTCGTCTAGGAGGGGGTAATGCTAACCGTCAGACGAACAAGGTGGAAAATCTGGAAAAGCTAAAGTAGAAGACAAAGGCCAAGGCAAAGTGAAACAGAAGACAAAGGCATGCCAAGAAAAATCTAGAAACACAAGAAGCACATAAGAGTCCTAAATAAGGGAAAAGGCGTACAAAATGCGCCTTTTCCCTTTTGTATTTGCCTTGGACTTTTAAGGTTGCCCTTGCGCTTTTGGCCTTTTCTCCTTTTCTTTCTTCAGTCGGGCTACCTTTTTTCTGCCTTTTCCTAGCGTCTTTTCCACTTTCTTTTGCGTATTTTCCACTTTCTTTTGCTTTCTTCGTGTTGAGGTTAACATTACCCCCCTCCTAGACGAGTGCCAGTCCCATGGCACTCATTGTCATAGGTAGCAGGTGGTAGCATGCACCGAAGACGTGGGTGACAAGGACGCCTGGGGTTTGCATTGGTGGCCGGCACACGTGTTGGTTTGTTGGGGATTCTGCATAGGACGATTCTTTTCGGGCTTGTCGGATGATGAGGGGTGAGCAGTCAGAGTTGGGCATTGATGAAGAACGAATGACACTTTCGTTGTGGTCTTCAACACCTGCAATTGAAAACCTCTCAGGTGGTCTCTCCCTAAGGGTAGTGCTAGTCTTTCCTATTGTGCACAAGACATATTTGATTAGTTTGGGAGACAGGTCGAACTCTAAGCAAGTTGAGAGTATTGTCCTGCACTTGAGGACCCAAACTGTGAATATATTTCAGTGTAGGCATTATGTGAGTGCTTGTGCATACTTAGATATTACTTAGTTAGAAGATTGTCGGTGGTGCGCAGATCGGTTGCTGTATGCTCACGTAGTGAATCCCGGAAGGTTCCCAAGAACAATGAACTCTACTTTTTGCACAAGTTACAAGGTAAAAAGCATGAACGACAAGAGCAAGAGACCAATTGGTTTCAATCTCCCCCCATGCCCTGTGTGAGCGCTTCACAAAGCATGCATTTTATGTATATTTCTTCTTCATGCTCAATAATAGCCCAATTTACAAAAATATATCAAGCTTTTAGCTTTTGAGTTTGCTTTTACAAAAATAGCAATAAAGCTAATGGACGGTGCCCAAAGAGTCTGGCATGCCCAACACAATGTCCAAATAGAAATAACATATCCGTGCGCATAGGCGCATACAAAATAATAATAAATAATCGATGCCTCAATAGACATGACAAAATATAGGCGTGGCACCTATCAAAATATAATCCATAGGTCGAATTCTCGCTAAACTCCAATGCTTTCCTCCGCCCCCACTGCTGCTATCTCTACACATCAACTGAAGCATTCACAATCGTTAGTAAAATAATACAATTAAACCAACAAAAGTGAATACCTAGCGGTCTTCAGCTACATAAATAAATCAACTGGTTAGAAATAAATCCTAACCTTAATTTATTACGAGTGCGCACTCTAAAATCATAAACGTTTATTAATTTAATATGCATTTTGCGGAATCACCCGCAATGGAATCACCCATGTACACACTAAATTAATGAAACGCCCGAAAAGGACAGGCGTCCCCATCAACTTCTCGCACAAAGAATCCAATTTGTGTATGAGCCCCGGTCATCAAAGTTTTCGGAATCCACCGTAAAACCTCACGGAATCCACCGTGGCACGGAATCCACCATGAAATATGCCTGACATATTTCATGGTGGATTCCGTGCCACGGTGGATTCCGTGAGGTTTTACGGTGGATTCCGAAAACTTTGATGACCGGGGCTCATACACAAATTGGATTCTTTGTGCGAGAAGTTGATGGGGACGCCTGTCCTTTTCGGGCGTTTCATTAATTTAGTGTGTACATGGGTGATTCCATTGCGGGTGATTCCGCAAAATCTGGTGCGTAGATCGGTCGCTGTATGCTCACGTAGTGAATCGCGGAAGGTCCCCAAGAACAATGAACTCTACTTTTTGCACAAGTTACAAGGTAAAAAGCATGAATGACAAGAGCAAGAGACCAATTGGGTTCAATCTCCCCCCATGCCCTGTGTGAGCGCTTCACAAAGCATGTATTTTATGTATGTTTCTTCTTCATGCTCAATAATAGCCCAATTTACAAAAATATATCAAGCTTTTAGCTTTTGAGTTTACTTTTACAAAAATAGCAATAAAGCTAATGGACGGTACCCAAAGAGTCTGGCAAGCCCAACACAATGTCCAAATAGAAATAACATATCCGTGCACATAGGCGCATACAAAATAATAATAAATAATCGATGCCTCAATAGACATGACAAAATATAGGCGTGGCGCCTATCAAAATATAATCCATAGGTCGAATACTCGCTAAACTCCAATGCTTTCCTCCGCCACTGCTGCTATCTCTATACATCAACTGAAGCATTCACAATTGTTAGTAAAATAATACAATTAAACCGACAAAAGTGAATACCTAGCAGTCTTCAGCTACATAAATAAATCAACTGGTTAGAAATAAATCCTAACCTTAATTTATTACGAGTGCGCACTCTAAACTCATAAACATTTATTAATTTAATATGCATTTTGCGGAATCACCTGCAATGGAATCACCCATGTACACACTAAATTAATGAAACGCCCGAAAAGGACAGGCGTCCCCATCAACTTCTCGCACAAAGAATCCACTTTGTGTATGAACCCCGGTCATCAAAGTTTACGGAATCCATCGTAAAACCTCACAGAATCCATCGTGGCACGGAATCCATCGTGAAATATGCCTCCTGGCATCAGTCGGCGTGGTTCCTTGGAGAGCAGGGGGCTAAGTTGATGGAAAAATGTGTTAATGAAGAGGTGGAGTACACTTTTGAAGATTGCTGGAGATGTCATTATGGGCTTTCCATTGTCTTCCAAGCCTTGCTTACCTCGGTGGGTTAGAAGGGCGTTGAGATGAGTGCAAAGGAATACCATGGGCGAGGCGATCTCCCTAGGTATGTCCTGCCCTTGATGTGCCCTCAACAAGTGTGGGGGATGTATGAAAGGGCTAGGGGATTAGGGACGGAGCCAGCTGACCAAGGTTGCTAGTCATACCTAATTTGAGGACCCCTAGGTGCGGTGCTGTGATCGTGTGTGTTTTAAAAAAATAAAATAAAATAAAATAATAGCATGAGGAGGCGTATACATGGAGGCAACGGTTCAAGAGCATGACAGGAGTTTTACTCCTCGTCATCCGAATAGTGGGTAAGGGTTGGTGGGGGGCAGGGGGCCTTGTTAAGGAATTTTCGACTTAACAAGTAGCCTTTGATGTGGAGGCGGGTTTTGAGGGTGGTGGTAGAAAGAAAGGGGTGGTTGCACTGGGTGAATTTGCTATCGTTCATGTCTTCAAGTAATGCGCCATAGAAGGATGGCAAAAGAGAAGCACGCATCATGAAGCGAGTCATGGTGTTGCTGTCTATGGCATTGGGGTCAAAATAGAGGGGTGGGAGGTGGCGTTCTTGGGGTGGGGGTTCTTGGTGAACTAGGATCCTAATTAACCTAAGATAATTACAGGTGGTGATGAATGCGGGGTCGGGGCAAGAGGTGAATTCGCTAAGAAATTTGTCTATAGAGCTATATAAGTCGGGGAGGGTGAAAAAGAGGGCGTTTCTATGGGAGGTGGTATTGGCATTATAGATGATGGGGAAATCGAACCTGCCGTGGATGGACGGGTTGAAGTCCACTCCTACCCTTCGAGGATACGGCATAAAAGTGGGGTCATTTCTCTCTGAAGGGAGGGTGTTGCAAAATGCCATCCACACTTCTAGGTTGATGTAAAAAATGCGCCTCCTCCAGGTGGGTTGGCAATTATAGCCTTCCACAGTTCGAGGCACCTAGAGGAATTTATCTTGCCAAAACTCGCGGTCCTCGGCTCCCCAAGCAGTTGGGTGAGCCTCACGCTCTGCTAACCATTTGGCTTTGAGCCTGGCCCCCATGGCAATGACATCCTCCACCAGCTGAATGGGCAGCACTCTATTCAAGGCAGTGGGAAACTCAAAGCGCAGGTCGAAGGGGTCGCGGAGAGGGGCAGGCTGTCTCTGGACAGGTTTGGCATTCAACTTTCTTCTTGCCTTCTCCACCATCTCCTTCCTACGGTTGGTTTGGGCCGCTCTTCGCTCGGTAGATGTGTCAGGGGACTGTACTTCGGCTTGTTGTGGTTGAGGGGGTGGTGGGACATATTCCTCCTCCTGAGGTCCCAGATCGAGCTCCGGTTCACCCCCTTCTACTTGCTCATCTTCTTGTGTTTTCTCCTCTGTGAAACCGAGGTCGTCCATCTCCTGTGCCGTCAGGCCTACCTGTGCCAGATATCTTCTTTGCTCTTCTAGGCTCTGCTGCGGGCCTCCTAGCTGCAGCGGCATGTGCAGGCCTGCTGTGAGAGCTCTGCATGCAATGGTTAGTTTCCTTTGCAGCTGATCATTGGCTTCATCTCCTTCTGGTCGGGTGGCGTGGAGTAGCGTGTTGAGAAAGGTGTGCTGCTGAGCTATCATGGAGAGCTGGGTTGCTTCTGCCTGATTCTCAGCTAGCACCCTGTCTCCTTCGGCCTTGGCTAGCCGGCGTGCTAAGTCCCGTACTCTCTGCTCGTTATGATCGGACCATTCTTTTGCCCTTCTCTCCATATCTTCCAGGCTCTCCCCCTGATGGAGGGTCATTGCCATGAGTTGTTGTTGCTGGGCCTCGAGCTCACGGTGCAGGCGGGACTGCTCCTGGTGTTCCTCTCCGATTTGCGCATTGAGCTAGTCCAGCTTCACCTGCATCCTGCGCACCTGTTCTGCCCTTAATTGATCCAGCTTTGCAGCCTCCTGTCTGATTTTGTCAAGCTGGCTTTGCGCTTCCAGGTTGGCTGTAGATAACTGATCATTCTTGCGCAGAAGGTGGGCATTTGTTTCCCTCTCCCCGTTGAGACGCTCCATCAGGATTTTCCTTCTTCCCTCCCACGCAGCGTCGCGTTCCTTTAGGGCTCTTAGTTCTTCTGCCTCCTTAGTGCTGGCTTCCTCCCTAAGCACAGCGATTTCCTTTTGATATTCTGTTATCTGCTTCACTTTGTCCAGCTGGAGGGCGGCTTGTGATTCACGTTCCGCTGCCAGCTCCTCCACGGCTATCCTCCTTTCCTGCATGGCTCTTTGCAACTGTGCGAGCAACTCCTTCACGTACTCGTCGTAGTGGCCTGCTGGAGGTGGGGGGTGGGCCATGGTTGTAGTGGTGGCAACCTCTTCCAATTTTTGTCTTTTCACTTCCAACCCTGGCTCCAGTTCGGCCGTGGCTGCCCTTTTGGTACCTGAAGCTGGGGTGGCCCCGGCCGCTTCCCTTGCCAGCTCCCTTTCCACCAGAAACTGCAGCCAGGTGACCACGTTGCTCTCATCAATTTTTGGGGTGTGACCCTGGGTGGCGGTGGCAGGGGGTGTCACCATGATGGGGGTGGCTTGCATGGGTGGCACGAGGAGAGGGGAGGCTGGCCTGATTGGGTCTTTTCCTTTTCCTTCTGCAGGAGGCAGGTGCATAGTTTCCGACACACCAGTGCTTGGACCGGGTGCCTCAGGTTGGTATGGACCCCCTGCTCCTTCCTCGTCTCTTCTTCATTGTTCCTCGATGGAGCGACGGGTCGCCAGCTCCAAATCTTCTTCTTCCCTCCTTCTCCTCCTCAGCCCTCTTTTGTCTTTCCTCCTCTTCCCTTACCGACTCCCTTTGGGCCCATTCGAGCTCTTCCTTCTCTTTCCTCCTTCGCTCTTCCTCTCTTTTTCCGTGTAGGGCCTTAGTTCGTTGTTTCGCCTTTCTTTTTTGGTGTAGCCTGGGGTTCTCCCTCCTCGTCGGTGTCCATTTCCGTTTCATCAGACTGCTCTTCTGTATGAGGTTGGGACTGCGACGGCGATTCGCCACTTTTCTCGTCACCTCCCTGTTTGTCTTCTCCTGCTTGTCCCTGCCCTATCGCTTCATGGATGATCGCGGTAAGGGCACCTCCAAACCCTATGGTGGAGGCCTTGGAGGATGAGGCTTTGCGGGTCGATCGAGGTGAAGGAGATTCTCCTGCCACGGCCCTTCCTCCTGTCACCAGGGCCTTTGCCGAAGCCTCAATTGTCTTTCTTACGAACCCATTGAGGTTCACCTCGTCCAGCGATTGAGCAGCGATGCTTTTGAGTAGAGGTACATTGATTCTGGACATGATGCTGTTGTACCGCTGGCTCAAGAACAGGGTATTCATCATCTTTGCCTGCAGTTGAATCTCTTGATTGGGGATGTCTGCCAGGCTAATTCTGTCGTTGGTGTGGACCTTCACTTTGTCCATCCCCAACATGGCATAGACGTCCCTTTTTGGTTTCTTCTCCACCTTGTTTGGAAGCCCTAGTGCCCTTTCTATTAGTTCGGGGGTTAGTTCGACCTGCACTTGTCTGGTGCCCTGTCCCGCACCGTGATGGTGCCCCTGTTTCTGTTGAAGGTGCGCAAGATCTCGGCGCACAGGGTGTAGTTTATCCTCTGGCCCACTGCGTCCAGGTACCTTTGTAAGTGGCATTGCTCTATAATTTGTCGTACCGTCAGTTCCTCGATGACCACGTCTTCCAGGTTGAATATGTGGCGGAACTTCAGCTGGTTGAACGCCCTTGTTTCCACTGTGAGGCCGTACTTCACTTGTTCTTCCTCCGAGAAGGGGAGCTTGCCTGCTTTGTCTTGGCTTGCCATGGTCGCCACCTGCACATTTAGCCAATTCCCTTTTTAGTATTTTTTTGCAACCAATTTGTTGGACGACCACAAACATAGCAGATTTTATTGTCCATAGCCCTGACTTTTCCTTTTAGACTTCTATCACCCCTTTTTATATGGCATTTCAATTTTGAGCTTTTCACGCTTGGTTTACTTTTTAGTTTTAACTCCGTTTATCCCCTTACTTACTGCCCTTTCCACCTTGTGGAAAAGAAGAATCCGTCCTAGGATTGGAGGTTGTGGGGCCAAGGCATTCATGTCTATTTGTGTAGGAGCCAATCGTAGAAGTTGGGGTTATATTCCAGGTGTGTAGCGCAGTCCAGGTCACAGGGTCGAATGCCTACATGTGTGATGTACGTGAGGACAGCTGTGAGCAAATCACCGGAGTCGACCCGACTTGCAATGTGGAGCTCTTCCTCTGTCAAGAGGCGATCGAGATAGGGGTGCCCTGAGATATGATCGCCCCGAAGAGTGGTTAACACTCTATACGAGGTAGGCACGACGTAGGTGGGATCATACTCGGCCGTTTTGATGGCTCGGCGTTGTTCGGCGTTGGTCATTATGCGGCATCCGTTGACTTTCCATTTCAACCTAAGAGTGTACCACCGTTTCAAGAAGGGTGATCCTATATCCGCCAGGTGGGACAACCTTGCTCTCTCTTGGCCAGTGATGGCAGACGTTGTCCGTGGGTCAAATAAAGTGATGAGGCGTTGCTTAATGGCTTGCTCTTTGGAGACCTCGTTAGTGAGCAGCTCGGTGGCAGAGTGAGAAGATTGTGCAAAGGCGAATTCAAAAGTCTCCCAAGAGCAAGGCATATTGCGCACGTTGGTTGCAAAGGGTTCTGCTAATAGTCCCAAGTCCAGGTGATCATAGCTGAGGGCCAGTGCAACAAAGGTGGCATCGAGCTGTTTGATGCAGTCCACCACATCATCTCCAGTGTCCTCTGCGAGGTCAGTGGCCAGCGTTAGAAATGACTTTCGTTCATAGGAGGGCTTAAGGCCGGCGGGTGGTTGGGGTTTGCTGGAGCTGGAGGTTCTGACAGTACAGAGCTGGGGGTCCATTTGAGTCGGCAACCTAGGCGTTGGCCGGATGGATGGGTCGGGTTTGATCTTAGGGGCTATGCTACTGCAGTTAGCTAGGCCGCTGAGCGGCGGGTTGGGTTGGTTGGGTGATGCCACTTGTGGTGATGGCCGTTGTTTGGGCCGATGGGCGTGTGCGACACTCGTGGGTTGACACACAGATGAGTCGGGTGAGTGGGGTGAGCCCTGCGATTCGTGGTTTTGAGGCATCGGGGAACAAGGACTGATTAGACTTGAGGTCGACATAGAACTAGTGCGTTTGACAGTTGGGATTTTAGGGATCCACAGCGAGGCATTCCCCTCATAGTAGCCTTGTGCACGCAGGAGGACTTTAGGGACCCATATTTGTTTAATCACGCGGCACTTGCGATGATGGCGTCTTGGTTTCCTAGGTTTAGATTTGTAGGTCTTGTGCAGACATGCGTGTCTAGTTCCAGGCAGTTCTCGAGGCTTCTTAGGTACCCATTGCAAGTGAGTCTATTGGGGTTTTGCTTTGGGTGCGGCGGGCCGTGGTTTATGGGGATCTGGGTGTGGTAGATATGCATGGCCCCCCTCCTTAGTCCTAGCTACGGCTGTTTCTATCAGTGGCCCTGTGAGCGATGATAGGGTTACGAGGCCCTTGCTGAAAGTTGTGACAATAGGCATGTTCCCGATCGTTAAGTGGATGCATTGCGACTCATAATCAACATTGCAGCAGGTCTTCTTTTTAAAAGTTCACCCAAGCAATGACTCTGTGCTTGCATCCATGGTACTTGGCAATACGTAAAACAACATGGGGATAGTTTCAGACTCGATAGAAACGGCGACTCGTGCCGAGGATCGGGTAGGATTGAGCCCCGTATGGACTTAATTTGGCTGTTGTGAGATGAAGTGTTGGCGCGCCAAGCTGGGTCCAATGCTCGTGCATTAAAACGTTAAAATCCGCCCCCTCATCAATCAGAGCGTCGAAGGAACACGTCTGCTTGGCCTGACCGTGACACGGAGGTAGGCGGGTTCTACAGGCTCCTCCTCATTTTCATAGATTTCCGTAATTGTGGCTACTCGTATTTTGATGGGTGGTTCTACCATTGGTGGCTCATGCAATGGATGAGTGGGCGGGTAGTACTTCTTGACCCGACTGCCATTGAAGAAGCCCATTCCCTCACCATCCAGTGTTTCCAGCTTGACATTACCAGTTCGACTGATTGCCCATACCTTAAAGGGTCTGAGACCTCTGAATTTCATCTTTTGCTTATGTCCTTTAACTGAGTAGAGGAGCACTAGGTCACCCTGCTCAAACTCCCGTTGCTTGACATGTTTGTCAAACCAGCTTTTGCATTGGGCTTTCTTGCAGATAAGTGCGTGGGTGGCTAGGAGACAAACTTCTGACAGCGTTCCAACTCAACCAAGCATTGTGTCCATGCCTCCTTCCCTTCCCATCATTCTTGGAGTGCTATCCTCAGGCTAGGGATGAAGAATTCTAATGGGAGAATGGCTTCGGTCCCATAGGTTAGCCTAAAAGGTGTTTGACCGACAACCATTTTATAAGCTGTTTGGTAGGCCCACAAGGTTGCCATCAACTTGTTATCCCAGTCACTTCGTGAGGCTGAGACTACTTTAGTCAGGACATTGATGAGAATTTTATTGGTTGATTCAGCCTGGCCATTAGCCTGAGGGTAGTATGGTGAGGATTTGCGATGGATGATGAGAAAGGTGGATAGGAGATGGGCTATCACTTCATTGATGAAGTGCGTTCCCTGGTCGCTGACCAGTTCGATGGGGCAACCAAAACGCGAGATTACTTGCTCCCTTAAGAACTTGGCAGTCATCCTAGCATCGTTTCTCTGCGTGGCTCTCGCCTCCATCCATTTGGTGAGGTAATCCGTGGCCACCACGATGTACCTGGCTTGTGAGTATTGTGCCGCGGGGCTGATGGGTCCTATGAAGTCGATCCCCCATATTTCGAAGGGTTGGCGAGCAATAACAGGGGTTAACTCCATCTGATCTTTATGAACTGGGACTTTTGTCCGTTGGCACTCGTCACAATGCTTGACGAATTGTGTGGCATTGCGGAAGAGTGTGGGCCACCATAGCTGGGACTGCAGCACCTTCCGTGCTGTAGTGTCCCCGCTAAAGTGTCCTCCTGCAATACTGTTGTGCGCCTCTGAGAGCACATTGTGCATCTCATGCTCACATATGCATCTACGTAACAATCCGTCTTGCCCCAGCCTATAGAGCTGGCCTGCAATCAACTGGTAGGGCTAGATTTTTAGGATTAGGTGCCTAAGCCATGCCCGTTATATTGGTCATTCGGGCAGCCCATGCTCGAGCACTTGGACTATGTCATCTGCCCAGTATGGTGTCAGATTGGCCCTGAATAGGTCTCCCTCTCTGGACATGTGGAATAAGTGGCTGTCCGGTAACTCGTCCATGATGCCTTGTCCAGGGGCTTCTCCTGTGGGTATACGGGATAGATGATCAGCTATGTAATGTTGTTTTCCCTTCCATACCACCACTGAGAAGTCGAACTCTAGGAGCAGGAGAAGCCATCGAGCTATACGTCCTGTAGTGTCAAGATTGTGGGAGAGAAGGAAGGAGTCTCGCTTGAAGCTTTCTTGCTTGCACAATGGGGGAAGACACACAAGGGTGGAGACTGAAAACAGTTTTCCTCTTCTTAGTTGTGTAAGCCAAAAAGAACTCAAGTACAAAGAAATAGAAGAACCCTATATATGGGTCTCAAACCAAACTCAACTAACTAAGGTGGCATACTAACTGAGCCACGAACTAGAGTAGATAAGGATAGCTATCATGTAGCTATTATTCATGGGCGGTGTACCAACCACGTTTGCAACTGACAAGTCGGTGACATAAATACACAACGGTCACCCTGGCGTATCACGAGTGGAGCTCGATATCTCAACACTCCCCCTCGAGCTCAATCCCAATTCCTGTACACCAAGCAGGTCTCTGAACTTGCGCAGCTTCTCTGCGCCCAATGCCTTCATGAATATGTCAGCTACCTGATCCTCTGTGCTGATATAAACTAGATCAATAAGACCTAGTAAAACCCTCTCTCGCACATAGTGATAATGCACCTCAATGTGCTTTGTTCTAGCATGATAGACTGGGTTATTGGCCAAGTGTATACTACTCATGTTGTCACAATAAATGACAACTGGTCCATCTGTAGACTGATGCATATCATAAAGTAACTTATGCAACCAAGCTACCTCACATGCAGCCATTGCTGCACCTCTGTACTCAGCCTCTGTGCTCGACAAGGCAACTGTAGGTTGTTTCTTGCTGCTCCAAGTGACTGCAGCACTCCCAAAAGAGAACACATATCCACTGGTAGATCGTCTATCAGAAATACTACCAGCCTAATCAACATCAGTGTATCCATGCAACTGTATCTGAACCCCAGTCTCATAAAATAGTCCATACTGCAATGTGGACTTCACATACCTGAGTATGCGTCTAGCCACATCCAAATGTGGTTTCCTTGGAGCATGCATAAACTGACTTACCAATCCAACAGCATAGCTCAAATCTGGCCTGGTAATAGTCATATAAATCAAACTTCCTACTATGCGTCTGTACATAGTAGGGTCTTCTAGAAGCTCACCTGCATCTGTGCTCAGCTTCACATTCTGCTCCAAAGGAACTGAAATAGGCTTACAGCCTATCATCCCATATTTGGACAGCATGTCCAATCCATACTGCCTCTGCAAGAGCTGTATCCCACTTGGTGATCTAATCACCTCAATGCCCAAGAAATAACGCAGCTCTCCCAAATCCTTCATCTCAAACTTCTGCTTCAATAGCATTTTCACATGAAGGATATCTTCATCACTGTCACTTGTCATAATCAAATCATCAACATAAATGACAAGTAGCATAATACCTTTCTCTGTTTTTCTCACATAAAGTGAGAAATCTGCCTTGGAAATCTGAAAGCCAATAGTGACAAGATACTGTCCTGTCTTGTCAGACCATGCTCTAGGTGCTTGCTTCAAGCCATACAAGGCTTTCTTCAACCTGCAAACAAACTCAGGATGAACAGCATGCACATAACCTGGTGGCTGCTCCATATAGACCTCTTCTTGCAAATCACCATGCAAGAAGGCATTCTTTACATCCATCTGATGTAAAGACCATCCCTTTGATGCAGCCATAGCAATGACTGCTCTTACGGTTGCCATCCTTGCAACCGGACTGAATGTTTCTTCATAGTCAATGCCATATGTTTGTGCATACCCCTTGACTACTAATCTTGCCTTGTATCTGTTCACAGAACCATCTGCATTGTGCTTCACCTTATAAACCCACTTACAGCCAATTGCATTCTTACCTTTAGGCAAAGGTTCTAACTCCCATGTAGCATTTGCTTCCAAGGCATCCATTTCTTCGTCCATGGCTTTCTCCCATTTTTCTTTTCCCATGGATTGCTCAAAAGAAGTGGGTTCTGGTTCCTGTATCACTTTGACCATATATGCATAGTGAATGGCTGTAAATCCATCATATTTCAGCCTATCCATAGGATACCTAGCTCTCGTAGACCTACGCAAAGTAGGTTCACTCCCAGGTGCTCTCAAAACATCCCTGGTCTTCCTTACTCCAGGTGTAACAATAGAATGAATACCCAACTCATCATCAATACTCTGTTCTGAGCCACTGGATTCACCATCCACATAAGAGTGACCTGCATTCACATCAAACATGGGCTGATCAACCTTCTCTTTTCCTTTTCGTGATACCTGCATACCACTATCTACATTGCTTTGAGAAGATTCTCTTGATCTCAATCTGCCTGTCCATGGCGAAGAATGTGAACCACTGCTAGAGGACGCTCCAGGTCCACTAATATTTTGTGACTGCTGCTGTGAATTCTGTGTAGTATTACCATTTTGTGCATCTACATCATCAATCACATTTACTGGTTTATACCAGCTACTCATCTCATAAAAAACAACATCTCTGCTCACTGTAAACTTATGAGTAGAAGGGTTATAGCATCTATACCCTTTTTGCTGCAGAGAGTAACCAATAAAGATGCACTTCTCAGCTTTTGGATCCAACTTGGATCTCAACTCATCTGGCACATGTACATAGGCAATGCAACCAAAAATTTTCAAATGAGAAATATCTGGTTTCCTACCAGTATACCTCTCCTCTGGAGTCATTCCATGTATTGCTGCAGTGGGAGTCCTGTTCATTATGTAGACTGCTGTAGCAACTGCTTCAGCCCAATAAAAATCTGGCAAGTCTTTTTCATTGAGCATGGCACGAGATACCTCTCCAATATGCATGTTTTTTCTTTCTGCAATTCCATTTTGTTGTGGGGTATGGCTGCATGAATATTGCTGCTTTATGCCATGCTCCTGCAGGAACCTTGCAAACTCATTTGAGAGGTACTCTCCCCCTCCATCTGACCTTAGGCATTTTATCTGCAAGCCTGTTTCTTTTTCAACCATAGCTTTAAGAGTTTTGAAATGCCCAAAAACTTCACTTTTCTTTTTCATAAAATACACCCAAATTTTTCTGCTATAGTCATCAATAAAACTGACAAAATAATGACAGCCTCCAAGAGATGTAGCTTTAGTTGTCCACACATCAGAGTGGATTAATTCCAATGGCTTCTTACTCTCTTGTACATGTCTAGGAAATGGTTTCCTTGTCTGTTTTCCAAACTGACAGGCTTCACATACCTTATGCATTTCTGCAACCTTGAATTTCGGCAAACCTGCAACAATATTTTGGGCCTGCATTGATTTAAGTCGCTGTATATTAACATGACCAATGCGTTTATGCCAGATATCAATATCTGCAACTACACCGGTCCCATGTGCAAACATTGCTGCACTCAATTTAGACATGTCTGCATCCAATGTAAACATTCTGCCCTTCTTCTTTCCTTTTGCTATCAAGCGACCTTTATTTTTCATATCCTCAACAAAGCATCCATGAGGATTAAATCTGACCTGCAAGCCCTGTTCAACCATTTGACCAACAGAAACTAGATTCTTGGTGATATTCGGGACATGAAATACATCGGACATGTATTTCTTTTTCCCATCCTGCATAGACAAAGGAATTTTTCCAATCTGCACAATAGGATGTGCAGTATCATCACCAGTCTCCACAAATCCTGGTTTTTCCATTTTCCTTGCATCCTCCATCCATTCTGCATGCCTTATCATGTGGTTTGATGCACCTGAGTCAACATACCATACATCATTGCTTTCTTCTACACTTGTCACAGAATTGTTCATGTGCTGCACCATAAACAAATGCTCATTTCTGTCATCACCCTGTCTACTAGAAGATGCATAATTTCCTTGTTGCAGTTTTCCATTCATGATGTCATTTTTCTTTTTATAGCAGTCTTTAGCCATATGACCCATTTTACCACAGTAGTAGCATTCAACATTACTGTTTGCATTTTGGCCTCTTTGCCATCCACCACGACCTCTTTGGCTCCCCCTGCCTCTAGAGTTACCACGTCCTCCTCCATAGGACTGGTTTTCTTGAGTTTGCTGCATATTCTGATTTCTACCACGGCCTCCATATCGGCCTCCTCTACCTCTGCCTCTACCTCTTCTAGCATTTGAGTAGAAGACAGCTTCTTTTGAAGTTCCTCCTGAAGAAGATGCACCACCATTTCTTTGCTCCTCAGAAATTAGAAGAGCAATCAGCTCCTCAAAATCAGGAAATCTTTCATGAACTGAAATGGATGTCCGAAACTGTGCATAATCCTTTCCTAGACCATTCAAGGTCACAGAAACTAAATCATCATCTTCCACTGGTGACCCAATGGAAGCAAGTGCATCTGCAATCTTCTTCACCTTCATGTGGTAGTCGTTGATGCTCATATTTTCTCTTTGCACATTGTGCAACTCTTGCTTGAGCTGCATTTTCCTGGCTTGCGTATTTGTGCTATACATTTTTGACAAAGTATCCCATGCCTCCTTTGGCGTACTTGCATCCTGAATATGCACAATCATAGAGTCTGAAATGCTGATAGACAGCCAATACATAACTTTCCTGGCTCTCTCATGCCATGCTTTAAATGCCTGCATTTGCTATTGATTGGGAACATCAGGAAGAACTGGTTCTTCTTCATTTCCTGCAACAAATTCCCAATATCCTTTTCCCATAAGGAAATTCGTCATTCTAAATTTCCATGCTTGGAAGTTGTTCTTGTCAAGTTTTTCAGTGACAATCTGTGAAAGAGAATCAGATGCCATTACAGAAGACTGCAAAAAATTCTGTCACTGCAAAAACCACAGCTTCACCCTCACAAGGGAAAATCTGCAAAACTGGCGAAAGTGGTATTTGACCACACAGTCACTTCCTAGTGACGATTTTGCATCAACAGGCAATAGGGATGATTCTGTAACTCCCAATGTCTCTGTGCACAAGCATATAATGCAATTTTTACAGTAACTATTCACCGACCTGTAGAATAGTGGCTGCACAGCATAAAACTGGGCCTTTTTCTGAGTGCGTGCAGAAAACTTCCGCCTCCAAAACAGGCCCCAAAATGGCCTCAAATAAAAAAAACAAGGTCGCCAAGGGCTAAAGCCCTTACCCGCAGCATATACTGCCCTCTTGCTTCACCGCGAAGGGCGTCTCAACCTGAGACAATGCACTCCTGCACTTTCCGGCTGTGCTACCTGCAGAGATCTGCTCCCAAAATAGAAAATGAAAGCAACACTGCTCCTCTTACCAGAACACCACGAGCTTGGCTTGCTTTCTTGAGCTCCTTACCACGAACAAGGCTCTGATACCATGTCAAGATTGTGGGAGAGAAGGAAGGAGTCTCGCTTGAAGCTTTCTTGCTTGCACAATGGGGGAAGACACACAAGGGTGGGGGCTGAAAACAGTTTTCCTCTTCTTAGTTGTGTAAGCCAAAAAGAACTCAAGTACAAAGAAATAGAAGAACCCTATATATGGGTCTCAAACCAAACTCAACTAACTAAGGTGGCATACTAACTGAGCCACGAACTAGAGTAGATAAGGATAGCTATCATGTAGCTATTATTCATGGGCGGTGTACCAACCACGTCTGCAATTGACAAGTCAGTGACATAAATACACAACGGTCACCCTGGCGTATCACGAGTGGAGCTCGATATCTCAACATGTAGCACAAGGTTTGTTCACTAAATAGAGCAGGGCTTGATGGTCTACGAAGAAGGTGAAGGGGGTGGCCAGTAGATAATGCCAGAACTTCTTCACGGCGAACACCATGGCTAATCCCTCCCTTTCCGTTGTCGAATAATTCATCTCCGTCTCAGTGAGTTGCATGCTATCAAAACTCACTGGGTAATCTAGGTTATGCTCACCAGGTTGGCACAACACTGCCCCCACGGAAAATTTAGAGGCGTCAATGTGTATGTGGAAAGTAATGGTCTAGTCTGGGGCTCGTAGAATAGGTGCCGTTGTTCGGGCTTTTTTCAATTCTTCGTACGCCTGTTGGCATGCTTCAATTCACTCGAAGACAATTAGCAGTTTGTACAATGGCCTAGCAATCAGCGCGTAGTTCAGTACAAACCGTCGATAGTATCCTGTGTGACCTAAGAAGCATTGAAC
Source organism: Lygodium microphyllum (assembly GCF_053477565.2). Taxonomy (NCBI): domain Eukaryota; kingdom Viridiplantae; phylum Streptophyta; class Polypodiopsida; order Schizaeales; family Lygodiaceae; genus Lygodium; species Lygodium microphyllum. The sequence continues at coordinate 13,347,899 of NC_141154.1, forward strand.
TCCCCTGTAATTACCTGGGGGTGGAAGGTCCATGATAACTTTGACCTTTGAGAAGTCTGTGGCAATGCCATTCTTGGACACCACGTGTCCCAAGATGCATCCGTGCTTCACCCAAAACTGACATTTCAGGGGGTTCAAGGAGAGACGGTACAAGCGACACCATTCAAAGGCCGCGCGGAATTTGTCTAGATGTTTGATCCAGGTTGAATGGACACACAAGTCATCGACAAAGACCTCTAACTCCTTGCGAAGCATGTCCTTGAATATGGTGTACATGAGGTGTTGAAAGGTGGCCGGGGCATTGGTTAGCCCGAAGGGCATGACTACGTATGCAAAGACGCCCCACTCAGTGGTGAAGGCGGTCTTGTGCCTGTCTGCAGGATGCACTTGCACCTGATTGTACCCCGAGAAGCCATCCAGGAAACTGTAGGCTTCCTTACCTGCCACTCTCTCAAGCATGTGCTCGGTGTACGGTAAGGGGTAGTTGTCTCTCTTTGTAGCGGCGTTCACTTTCTTGTAATTGACGCACACTCGGATCTTCCCGTTTTTCTTCATCACAATGACTATGGGTGACACCCAGTCTGTGTGCTCAATTTCGTAAATGAATCCAGCTCTCATTAGCTTGTCGATTTCCTCCTTGACAGCATGAGTGTGCTTTGGATTCATGGGGTATGGTTGCTGCTTGACCGGCGTTGCATCCGTTGTCATGGGTATGTTGTGAGTCACAACACTCGGATCTACCCCTCGTAGCTCTTCTAAGGACCAAGCAAATACGTCCTGGTACTCCTGCAAAAGAGTGACAAGATTGGACTCTTCTTCCGTGGTCAAGTCCTCGGCAATGAACACTGGTCGGGGTACTTCCCCTTCCAGGGCTAGGTTTACCTCCTTGACCTTGGCTGGTCCTTCGATTGGTTCGCTGGTTTGCCCTTGGCGCTTGGCACTTAGCAGAACCACCACCCTGTCCCCTCTTTTGAATTTAGAAAAGTGTTTAGGGAGGTCTTGCGGCTTCCTTTGTCCCTCTGATCATGCATCGTTGGGATGCTTAGCCTCATCCTGCCGTAACCGTCTGTGCCTCTGGTGGACAGGTAAGTCCCCCTTGGTGCATCTGGTCATGGGTGGCCTAGGGATTTCTGGGTCACCATCCGAAGTAACTTTTGACTTAGAGTTAAATTCCCCATTTTCACTAGAGGAGGTGGTCTCCCCTGGCGGCCGTAGTTCAGATGGTGATTCGGTTCTAAGAAGTGCTGCCGTTCCTAGTTGGGCTAGGCTTGCTTGCTCAAGGTCTACTGCTCCCATCCGTTCCAACCAAGCACGATCACATTTTGTGCACATAACTTCTTGGTCCAATCTAAGGGCCGGTCTCGTCTGTGGCTTAGCATCTGCCCGGATTTGCTCAATTTCTCACCCTTCGGTGTTGTATTCTATGGTATCTACCTCACCCTCACTTTCATTATCAAAGGATTGGCATTCTTTGTATTCATCACAGGAATCTTTATTGCTCGACTGCTCATCGTCCCCCAAGGCCTGCTCTGCCTCGTCTTGTTGGTCGGGAACCAAAGCCTAGTTATACCTGAGGTTTAGTTCATGTACCCTGGTCCACTTCCACTCAGACTCTTCCAAGAGGTCATGGAGAGGCTTGAGATTGGCGGCTGCGTTGCCTGCCAGTCGGTCCGTTAAGTGCTCCAGTATTCCCTGGAGTTCCCTCTTGTTGGTAGGCACTTGGAAGATGACAAGCTTAGGCCCTTCATGGAGGCTTGCTGCCATCATGTAGACAGGTGTAGGGAGTGTTTTTTTTGGCTTGCCAATTGTTTTGACGGCCGGCTCGTACGCCTCATGGTCTAAGAACGACAGGTCAAGTGTAGCGAGAACGTGCATCCAATCCCGCTCGTCCTTTGGACATGGGATATACTTAGTTAAGGACCCATAGGGTTCCTTGTCCTAAGTGTTTCCCTTGAGCAGAGTAGAGATGGCGTCTAGGTTGACTGGCGAGGTCTTCCAAGTGTCCATCTCTATTCTCACAGCGTTAGTTCAATTGCCAAGGAAGATCAGGTTGTTATCCTAGTCTTCGATAACTCTAGCATTGCACATCCAGGGTCGACCCAATAAGATATCATAGTCCACTCCCTTCATGACTATAAAGTCGACAGAGAACTAGACTCCTGCAATCTTCACTGGCCAATTCTTCAAGACCCCGAATGGCTTCACTCGCATACCGTTTGTTAGCGTGACATTAAACCGAGTAGCTTCGATAGGCGGGTTTCCCCACGCCTATAGCACTGCGTGGCTAAGCACACTAACCCCAGCTCCTGTGTCTACAATCCCCTTCCTCGTTGCGTCTCCCAGGGCTAGGACCGGGCAGGACTGCGTGCATCTTTGAGCCCTCCCAAAAAGCGTTGACGTGCAAGGATTTAGGCCCGGAGTGTAGCGTCAAACTTGGCAAGTGTGTTTCCGCATCCTGTTCTTGAGGATCTACCGGGGCCTGCTCTTGCGGCCTCTCGACCCACTGCTTGAGGTCTTGCCATAGGGTAGGGTGCTGCTTAAGCAGATCTCCCAGGCCAAATGTTACAGGGGTGGTTACTAGTGTGGTCAGGAGATTGCTAAACACTCGTCCTTCCCTTAGCCCAGACTGTCCGGGCCAATGGCCTCGGCAGACTTAGGTTGGGGTGGTGATATTGGCGTGCTTATGCTGGAGAGATCATCAATCTCGTCCTCCGTAATGGGTTCAACATCCTTGAGGTGTTGTTGAGCCTCCCTCACCCATTCCTTCACCTTTTCTATGGCTTCTAATTGCCACTTGGGGTGTGGGTATTCCCCTACCTTAGCGCTTTCCTTTTGGGCTGTTTTAGGGGCTGAAGTCTCTACCTCCGCGTCTGAGACTTTCTTCCCTTGGGGTAAGGTCGTAACACTGTCGGTTTTTAGTGCGACCTTAGCCTCTGATCTCTTCTTTTTCTGCCTACGGCTTTTCTTTCCTACTGAGGTCGCGTCAAGATTGCTAGGTCTTGGCCGGCCTGCTTCGTTTGTGGTCGGGTCATAACTCGCAAGGGAATAGGTGTGGCCTCCCCATCGGGGTTTTCAACACCAAACAGCCCCAGCGGGACGGACGGAAAATTAGCTGAACCGGAAGGCGACTTTCATTTTGGGCAGTCTATGAAAAGATGGGTGATTCCGCACTCTGCGCACCTTTGGTCAGCTTTGTCCTTGTTTTGCTGCTCTCTTTCGGGGCAGCGCGATGAGACGTGACCGAGATGCCCACAAGTCCAACAAGTGACCGGATCCTGTGGCTGCCCTCCTAGGCCTCTACCCCGTCCTCGTCCTAATGCCATCATCGGCACGGGTCGGTAATCCATGAGGACCACATTGCCCTCGTCGTCATGCGAGACGTAAGGGTATATGTAGGTGAGAGCGGAATTTAGGTGACGGGAAGTGCTTAAAAATAGCTAAAAATTATGAAGATCAAGGGAAAAATATTCACTGTCAAAGGCGGCGGCTCGATCTAGGACGATTTTAAGCGCCAAAGTGCTTTAAAGGCGCCCGAGCGACACTTGTTGATTTTTCATAATTTTTCAGACAGTCGTGCGGGTTGACACAAGCTACTGGCCAATGCGGGATGCTAAGCCGGACGCCCAGGATTTTTCAGAGCTCGATTCCGAGTCCGGACGGGGAAATGGCCAAGAAACCGGTCAAGATGCGAAGAGGTGGACAAAACTTGGCCAAAATGGGCAAGTGACCCTTGGGAGCCCAAATTTAAATGTAACATGAAACTTTGGAGGTTGGAGATGCAACAAATCGTGGAGAGGAATCGTGGACAGCAGGCGCCGAAAAATGCGCCCCATTGTTGATCAATGGAGTATGCAGCCTGCAAACAACCCCTATCAATGATCACTGCCCCTCATTCCCTCCTGTCTGCAGACTCTATCGCCGTCCTTCGCTCGCGCAATGATGCCCTCTTTGGAGAATTCTGATTTCAATCTTTCTCTCTCCTCCCTCTCTCTCTTCTAAGAGGCAGTTCATGTGTGGGAAGGAGCAATGAAGAAAGAATGATGGAGACTTGTCCGGCATGGATCGGATTGCTACACGGGCTGAGAATGGTGATTTGTGATGTTGCTGGACATGAAGTGTTGCTGTTTTCCAAATCTACAGCCATGGAAAAAAAAACCCGAAACACGCGTTTAAGCGGTAAACTAAAAAATTACAAAGAAAATTTAGTGTTTTATGCTTTTGATTGATGGAATGCCGTTCATATGGACTAAGATTTGATTATGCTGCTGATTCTTCTGAGTTCTTACTGTTTATAACCAGAAATTATGAAAAACATGCATTTCATGGCTCGAAATAATGTCAAGAAACCCGAAAACGTATGAAAAATGGGGAAAAACAAGGGTTTTGGGCATATAAATGGGGAAAACCGTCGATACACATCAACTAATCTTTCAATTTTGTTGCAAATGAACTAAGGGCCACAGCCCACAAACTGGTTTTCATTTTCAGCAATTTAAAAAATACAAGAAAATGAAGAAAATGGCGGGAAAATGATAAAAAAACCATGAAAAATAGGGGAAAAATACATTTGGGGCTACGAAAAATATAGAAAAATAGGATTTATGTGTGTTGATGTATAGCAAGGCTGGGGCATGAAGTTATGCTTCAGTTCAGCCTTGTTTATATGTTTTAGTGCGTGTTTCCTTCCTTTCTCCACATAAAATGACAAGGAAACCCTAAAAGAAATGAATGTAATGATGCACTATCAACGGGGAAGGGTAGAGTTGTGGAAAAAAATGGTTAAATGCCGCTAAGCATGAGGAATAATTTGCTGATTTTATATGCATTGCATCTAGGACGGAATAATAATGATAAAAATTAAAACCTAGTAGCACGAAGATCACTTCGGTGCTAGGTGTTGCAGCGAAGCACAAAGCGGTTAGAAAGAAAAGCATGAAAGAGATGTTTTGCACTTGCACGCTGCTGGTTTTTAAAATGTTTGAGCACTAGGCATCCACCTCTTTGCATGATCATTTAGAGGAAATTAAAAGTATCAGAGTTAGCTCCTGGACATGCATAGCAATTGTTTTCAGTAGGCCTTTGACCCACCGTTGAGAGCGTGAGGTTCCTATGCTGTAGGCTAGTCGTGGGATCATAAAGGGGAAGTCAAGTAAGGACAATGGTACATTCCTGGATACGTTTATTTGGTACCTTGAGCGACGTTTGTGCGAAATGTCTAAATGTTGAGCGGCGCATCGAGGGGCCAATCCCCAAGGTGTAGGAGAGTCGCAGAGGGTTGACGGCATTTAGCCGTAGGAGGAACCCCATGTGTATGTGATTCGAGCCTTTTGGCTATGTAAAAGGGACTCCCTCTGAGGAGCAATATTGGGTTAGGATCAGTTGGACTACAACGTATTAAAAACGCAATGTTTAGGAAGGCAGAGATTTTGATAGACGCTCCTGGCCGCGAGGCCGAGGGGTTGTCTTGTGCATAGTGACGAGGCCCGGCTAGTGCATGAGCCAGTGCCGGCCTGTTTTTAGGTCCATCAGTAGGTCTCTTCATCACTGGGCTCCTCTACGTAGTGTATGGGAGCATCGCTCGGTGGGTGGGTCACATAGGGACCAGGCGGTCTAGGAATGCTAGTAGGATTTATGTCCAGCCTAGGGACCGCTGGTTTCATATAGTTAGGTGCCGGTAGGGCTAGCGGGGCTCCTCGTCCGAAGAATGGCTGCGGTCTGTTAGCCGGATAAAGCTGGCCATAGGGTTGCGCGTATGGTAGTCTACAGTGTGTGGCATCATGGCCGAACCTACCGCAGTTAGCGCAGGGTCTTGACCTAGGGTCCTGACACTGCCGACAGGTGGTTTCCTCCACAGTACACGCACTAGACGTGCGGACGCATCGGTCTCCTCAACATGTCTTGTATTTTGGCCAATTCCGTCTTGACCTTGGCCAAGCCATGGTCCGTCTCGGTGGCCTTTCCCTTATCTTGGGATGATGGGTTTGATCGCTCGCTAGAGGTTGACGTTCGCTCTAAACTCCTTGGGTTGGTTTCTTCTATGTTTGAGCTTCTGGAGCTCCGCTCTTTCAGCTGGTCATCGACCCTAATGGCTTCCTCAAACACCCTAGCCACTACATCTCGTTGCAAGCTTGAGTTGCCTGCCAGTGCCTTGTACAATTCATCATCTCGAATCCCGCTGATGAATACAGTCGACACTGCCCTATCAGTCGGTCTCTCACCTCTCACCTAAGGGGATTCTTTTAAGGAGGCTTCTCACGTGGGTCACATAGTCGCGGATGCCCTCCTTCTCCTTCTACTTGACGTTCATCAGGCGTACTAGCAGGTTGTCAGAGTATCCGAGTTCGGCAAACCTCTTGATAAAAAGGTCCTTGAGGTTATTGAAGTTGGCTCGTTCTATGGCGTCTAGGCTTTATACCACGTCCTACCTTTATCGCTTAAGCAAAGTCCGAATGCTTGCAAACGTTGAGCCTGCTCATTGAGGACATTGGCTTCGCATACTTGCTCAAACTGCTCAACGAAGCTGTATGGATCGTCCGGTGGCTGGTACTTGTCGAGTTGCTTGGTGACAATAGGTATTTTGGCTTGGCTCTTTGAGCCCTGGTTTGCCCCCTGGTTTGCCCCCAACCCTATAAGTAGCGATGTTGCTAGCGTAGTGGCACTCTGTTCTACCGCGGTGTTATCGAGCAGTCGTTTCATAAGGAGCTCACCCAGCGTCAGGTCTTCCTCTAGTGCTCTTTCCTGATCTGTCCGGTTCCGGCCAGCCAAGTTCAGCACTCGCTGCACCTCATGTAGCTCCATGCTTTGCCTTAGGCTCCTGGCTTGTTGGTCTCTATTATACTCGGCTATGCCCTGCAATGCCTTGCGGGCTAGCCTTCTCTCCTCCTCTAGGTCTGCAATGATTGCATCACTCGTCCTGCCACGGTGCTCGTAGTAGGCATGCGCATCGTAACTACTCACCATCTGCTGTATAGCGTCTGGGAATGTGCTCACATTGAGCTCCCCTATAAACTGATGGTCTGAGCCTCCCTCTGTCATGGTTGGATTCTTGCGCCCGCTCGTACGACAGATCCTTGTCGTTGACGCTCCTTGCTTGACTCTACCCTATGCTTCGCGCGTTTGCCTACACCTTGGGTCTTCTCCTATTGGTGGGTTTGTTGGGCAATTTATCTGAGTGAGTTCCTTTAACTTTTGAATTGAGTGCTCAACTTATGGTCACTCGTGAGTGTGTTGTTCCTCGTGCACTTGTGCTCAATCAGGCTTTCAGCTTTCCTAAGTGTACTTCAAGTGCAAAAATTCAACCTGAGTGCTGTGAGCAATTCCCCGGCGTCTCACTCACTCTCACTCGTTTCGGGCCTGATAGGCTTTGCTACTCCAGTTCTGGCCGTTCTACGGGTTCTAGGGTCCTGTGCTGCTTCCTGTTGTTCACGCGGGGATGGGTCGTTGGGGGAGTGCCTTAGTGTGTCCCTGGATGGGTTAGGTTTTGTTTTGGTTTGACTCTGGGAATTGGACGTCCGATTTACCAGTGGCTCGATTTACCAGTGGTCCGATTTTGGGAATCGGACCAGGTGTATCAGGGCTAAGTGGCAGTCTTAAGGTCCACGTGTCCGATTCTCAAAAATCGGACGGGCAAGTGTTCGAAGAATCGGACAAGGGGGTCCGATTCTGGGCTGGTTCGATTTTGGGTGGTCCGATTCGTCCGAATGGTCCAATCGGACAAGGTAGTCCGATTTCTAGAATTGGGCAGACTAGTCCGAGTGTCCGATCCTAGTGGTCCAATTATGGGCGGGTCCAATTCTGGGAATCGGACCGGGCAGGTGGTCCGATTGGTGACATGTATTAATTCGTCCGATTGGACAGGGTGGGTCCTAGTCAAAGCGTCCGAGTCGGACGGGTTGGTCCGAGTCCGAGTGGTCCGAGCGTTCGATTCTTAGGATCGGACGGGTTGGTCCGAGCCTGGTAGTCGGACAGGTTGTTCCGATCGGACGGTTGTCCGAGTGTCCGATTCTGGGAATCGGACACTGGGTTGGACGTCCGAGTCCGCCGGTCCGATGAGCTTGCGCACGCGGATTTGCCCAACTATCTCCAGATGTTTATTCCTATTGACCACGATATTCACCAGCGATGGAGTTGGAGTGGTGAGGGGGAGATCGGTTACCTGGGAATCGCCGAACGCAATGTCCTCCGTGCCCTGGTCGATCGGACGGTTGCCAAGATCTCTCTCTCTCTCACTCTCTCTCTCTCTCGCTCTCCGTTGGTTGGAAATGGGGATTCTCTTGCCCTCCCAGAGTTTATACCCTGCTGGTTCTTCCCTGAACACTACAGATCCCTTTCCTGGTGTTTCCTACGCAGTTACCTTCACATTTACTCCATTTTTCCCCTTGTTTCTTGCGATTTTCCCCCTGTTTCACAACAGCAGCCCTCTGCCTCTTCGTGTGTGATTTCCTACTGTTAATCTACCCTAAACACAACACAAATCGAAAGCAAAACACTGAACTAGTTTCTCCATGTTTTCCAATCGTCAACAACCAGAATATCCCAAAATACTTACCTGTTCTGAAGTTCGAAAACACCCAACTTCCTACCTATCTCAAGCTCCGGTTCGGGGATGAATACCCTACTTCGATGCTCGATATGAGGCGCGCAAGTGCTCAAGCTTGAATCCGTGGGTCTTGGCAACGGAACCAAAATGTGGGGAGCTTTCACTCAACTGTCGAGACCCTCGGACCACTTATTGTTTCAAGCGTTCCAAGCCGAGCACTAATGGCTACCTCTCACATAGCCGACGCGCAATGCCTACCTTACGGGTGTAGTGAGCTTACCTTGATGCCGTTCGAGTTACCTCCTCTCCTGCGCACTCCAGTAGCTCCACGATCCAAGTGCAAGCTTCAAGCAAGCTCCATCCTCAAGCTCCACATTCCAAGCTCCATGTTCGCGAGCAAGAGAAGAGAAGAGAAGAGAACAGAAGAAGAGAGGAGAAGATGGAGAGCTTCTCCTCCTCGGTCCCTCACCCTCACACACTCACTCCCTCACACTCTCACACTCCCTCTCTCAAGCACAAGCTCAAGCAAGCAAGAAGAAGAAGAAGAAGAAGAAGAGGAGAGCTACTTTTGGCGACACAGAAGAATGAGCTTCTCATTCACTTTTCAACTTTATATACAAAACCCTAAATCCCTTTTTGGCGGTCATTCCCTTTTCCCCTTTTTTACATGGCTGGCCATAGACTAGGACTTTTTTCCCATTGTCCTTCTATCTTCCTAGCTTCCTGTCCACCGCCCATCTACATTTACAAATTGCACGGCCGCCGGCGCTCCTTGAATTAAACCATGATGCGCTTGCGCTCTTTTACAAAAGTTTTGACTTGCACTTTTCCTTGTGCGCCTTTCTCTCTTATTTAGGACTCTTCTCCTTGTGCGTCTTTGTCTTCCATTTCTCTTTGCCTTGGCCTTTGTCTTTGTCTTCTGCTTTAGCTTTTTTGGTTTTCCCACCTTCGTTCGTTTGAGGGTTAACACCAACCATTGTCAGAGTGAAGGCACTTGAGTGCCTTCTTGTCATATTTTAAGTCAATGCTAAGAATTTCTTGAATTTATCCAAAACCTTGTTCTTACAATGGATAGGATACACCTAGACTTTGCATGTAGCATCATTAAAAAAAGTGATAAACTACTGCTTTCCCCTTAGAAAGAACCTTGGCATTTGACATACATCTGAATGTGCCAACTCTAAAGGATAAAATTTCAATAAAAGAAACTTATTATGTGATGTTTGAGCATGTTTACCATAGACACTATGATCACAATGGTCAAAATCAACATACCTCAAACATGGTAAATAATCCAAAAACAAGAAAGCACTTTCATTCTAGTTTGACTCATGTGTCCCAATCAGCCATGCCACAAGGAAACACTCAGTTACTCGGTAATGGCAACAACATGGCCACGCACACTAGATACATGCAATGGATATAGGGTATCACTCTAAGAACCATGAGCAGCTATCCTAGATTCCTTACATATCTTCCATTTGCCATCTCCAAAGCAGTGTGTGATAGCCTTTGTCATCTAGCTGCCCTGTGCTTATCAAGATCATCTTGAGTTGGGATACATGTCGCACGTGATGGAGGGTAAACACTAAACCACGTTGAAATTTTAGCTACACACCGCTAATGCATGCAATATCACATGCATAGTTGTCCCCCAAGTGGACAACATCATATCTGCCACCATTGTAATTAGAGAATATGAATCCAAGATCCAAGTATGCATGCCATCATCACAATTTGCTACCAATGAGTGTGCACTAAAGCAAGAAGAGACAAAGAGTACATCACTGTTGCCACTGTCACTCTCATGGTTGACCACATTAACTTTGTCTATCTTGACATTTCCCTTCTTTGTAGGTTGGCTATCCTTCTTCTCATTCTTGTTATCATCAATCTTCTTACCTTGCCTTTCTCTTTCTTTCACTTACAAGATTCTTGCTTAAAGTGCCCTTTCTTGCCATAATGATGACACTCAATATCTTTCCCACTAGGTTTACTATGTCCTTCACTATTAGATTTTTCCTTTTGTTAAGACCTACCTCTAGTATTTAATGCATTGGATGACTTATTCATTGCAATATTTTGTAACAATTCAATAATAGATCATGCAAACTCATCAAGCGCATCCCAATCCTCTTCCTCAACGTTTGTCATTCATACCCCCTTTTTCTTAATAGGCTTCACCTATTTCTTCTATACCAAGACATTGCAGCACTGCTTCTACCATATGGCAAAGTTATGTGCACCCTCAAGCTTCGTGATATGCAATATGTTGTTGCTATCAACTACTAGCCATGATTGCAACCCAGAATGATAGGAAATGCCACCACAGACAAGCCCAAACTGTCACACAATTGACCAAGAGGAGATGCAAAATCCAACCTGCAAGATGTTTCCAAATTCTTGTATTTAGTATTGATTATTAATCATATTCCAACATTGCCAATACATTTCAGATTAGTAGTATACATGAATAGATCACCAAAAAGCATTTGACAGCTCTAGGCATAGATAGTCTGCAAATGGTACCTACTGCTTAGCGTATAACATTAAAAAATGTGTGAATAAACTGATCTATTCTAGCCTAGATATGAGGCACAAAGCATGCACAATCATTGCTCAAGAAAATGCTATTATGTTAGTACCAAATCAATATTGGAGAGCTTCATTGAAAGCATACAATCCAACCAAAATCTCTTACATGTATGGTACCAGTTGCTTGCAATTTTCCACAACCAAAACTTGGTGTAAATTGAGTAAAATCCCTACTAAAATCAGGCCAAAAGCACCTTAGATCCAAGGCATATCATATCCCAATGTGTTTGCATCATATAAGCATGTGTTGGCATCTAATAGAGGCATAATCATTGATCAATGTCAATTCAAAACAAGGGGCTATGTATTACGACCATTGCTTGCAACAATTGGAGGACTCTTAAACACCAATGCCAAGGTTTGATATCAATGTTAGGAGTGTGTATTGAGTGTTCAGGCCCATGCCAATGGATTTTCAAAGCCCAAAAGAGCAGCTATAGCCTCTATGGCTATCAAAAGACCAAAAAGAAGAGCCTACAAAACATGCACAAATAGCGTGATGTTGTATTGCTGACCTGTAAGGTGCTAATGCTTCAAAAGAGAGCTTTTAGAACTCTAATAAACCACCAAGAACCTCCTCAAGAAGCCTTGAAGCAAGGCATTGATCATAGAGTTGCTGTTATGCCTCTGCAGAGACATAACAGAAACACATGACACACTGGTCTGCCAAAACAATCATATTGCTACAATAAACTTCTTGAACAAATTCACAGCCATTAAACATACATAATATTCAAGAAAAATACATAGACATGAGATACATATCATATTCGTCAGCGCATAATTGTTGTCTTGAAAGATACCACACAGATTTACACCATGATAGCCATTCCTAATCAAATAACTTGAAGTGGACTGCACCAATATTCACAAAACAAGCATACATTATCAGAATCAGACATCAATGACAAAAATCTGGTGCTGTCTTGACATCTCCAAATTTTTGCACTATGCAGGGTTTCAAAAGACACAACTGCCTGACATTTTTTTACTTGCACCCTGACTTTCATGTGAAACATCATATGAAAGATAAAGGCTACTTTACATATGCTGAACCTTCAAGGCTACATGCACACAAATACTAAGGTATAAAATAGCAAATATATGGTGGAATCCGAGCCTTAATACCTGGTACAACCCGGTGGATGATTGGGATAATCATGACTCGAACCCACAAGCATGTATATGGCTAACTGAACATATGAAAACTAAATATGATAAAGAACTACTCAAAGAAAACAATTATGCCTTGCAAGAGGGCTTGCACCTCTTAACAAGCCACACTGAGCTACCATGAGTAGAGCCCCTCTAGGATACTCATAGTTCTCTTGTGCAGTTGCATAATTGGTCCTAAGTGTCAGTGAAATTAAAATACAAGCTAAGTAAACATTCCAAGTCTAAGAACTCATTAAGTACAATGACGTCCATACTACATCATAGAGAATAAAGATATAGAACCATGACTGAATCAGTAAATCACTACTCCAATGGTAAAGAGTAGAAACAATAATCAAGAAACATGTTGATGATGCTCCAGCATCTGCATCATAATTAATGTATGGCAATATACCACACAACTTGAATTTCAAACAAGAAACTGCATCTCCAAAGAAATATGCAAGATAATCCAAGAAAACCTGTAAAAGAAAACAAAACAAAACTGCATCTGCATCTGCATCATACTCATTCAGAGCTTCAATCTGCACTATATCATCTGAACAATATTGCTTTGCATCAATCCTGATTGATATAGCATATATCTCTTGACTTTCAAGTCGGATTTTCAAGTTTCTAAAAAACTTGATCTTCAGGTTGCTATTGTACTTGCTGTTTTCCAACTTGCTGTAACACTTCATGTTGCATTTCCTACTTTTTAGGCTGCTGCCATACCATTTATTGCTGCAAACCTGAAAAATCATCTTGTAGGTAAGGAACTTGAACACTTCTTGATAGAGAAAATTGCAATATACTTTTGGAAATGTCATCCAACTCATCAAGAATCATCACTGCTATGCTAAAAAACTGCTTATCATGAACAATATCAACCATTCCTACCAAAATATCAATTGCATAGATATCCACTATTACAGGTACTTGCATGATTCTATTGGCTTCAACCTCATCTCCAAATTGATTAGAATACTCAAAAACTTCAAAAATATCAGATTGAACTGAGATATCAACAACATGATCATTATGTTGATCATTCCCATCTACATTCTTCTTTATAGACTGAGATGCTTCCATATCCTGATCTGGAGATTTTGCTTGCTGCTCAGGATAAAGTTGTATAGATCCAAATTCTGAAATAATTTATCCAATTCAATTCGTAAACTTCCCTGAAATTCAAAAAACTCCTATTCAACCAAAAAGTCTTCAGGATGTTGTCATGAATCATCATAAATTGTAGAAAGAGCAATTAGCTGTAGGAACTTCATTTTCAGGCATGTTGGGCTGCTCTTAATACCTCTGAATCATGATATCCAAATCCATTCCAAACATTGGCACTATGGATAAATTTCCTTGAAGAAAAAAATCCTTCTCATAAATACTCATTGTGATAGGCTTGCCTTCTTCTTGCTCATTTAGGTTAACCTTCCAAACCTCATCTTCAACTACTCTTATAGATCCTCTCATAGTGTGCTCATACCTCTGCTCAACTTGAAGAATAACCTTCTGTCCTTCCTCTTCCTACATATTAGAGTTATCCATTTGCTTAGAATTGGTAGAATGCTGATTTTCAAGTTTCCTATTGAGTTTATTTTTAGGATAACCTATTTTGGAGTCTTGAATTAATTTATTCTGCTCATTCCCTAACATATCCTGAAATTTAGGTTGCTCTTGATCTTCAGGAAAACTGCCTGCCTGCTGTCCTAACCGGTTTTGGACTGTAGAATGAACAATTTGCTATTCCAAAATTGCATTTCCTTCAATTATGGAAAAACCTTGATTCTCTCGGATGATGCCCTCAACATCTATCTCCAAGATAGGGACTACAAAAAGATTTGCTTGCATGCATAATTCTTCCTCATCTTCTTCCACTTCATCAATCATATTAACTATTTGTGCATACTGATCCTCAAGAATAACATCTTGACTCGGAATACAGTAATAAGCCAACTGAGTATGCAAGTTAGCAATTTCATTATCTTTCAGCAAAACAACTTTCTCAAGAGCATCAATAACCTCTAAACAATGAGAAACTTGCAAATCCATTGCATTCTTGACATGAGAAACCTCCTGTTGAAGCAATGCTTTGTCTATTTGAAACTGATGAATAACAGACAAAGCTTCAATTGTTGCAATTTTTACTGCATTCCTCTCCTTTTCCAACTCAAAAGAAAGCCATTGAATCATCTCAGTTGAAGATTGATTCATAAAGCATAACTCATTTAGATCATCATGGAAACCAACAAACCAAGTGATCTGTGCAATTCCTGACTTTCAGCCTACTGTTATAAACATGGAAATTGCTAAAAGCTGTTCATTTGATGCCCGAAAACTTGCTGAAAACTGATCACTTGTTGCTGTCCTGAAAACTGCTCATACAGGCAATTAACTTGAGAGTTTACAGTAGTAGTAACTTGCTGAATTTCTTTAGGGTCGAATGGTGATATGACCTGAAATAGTATTCAACATGGTGTAACTATATGTATCCTGCAAGAATACATCCTAAAATGATGAATTCTGTACATCAGGTAGTGGCATTTCAAGCACTTGTAAATCCTCTTTAGTGAAATCTGACTCCTTGGTTGCATAATCTTCCTCAAAACAGTAAGAGAACCAAGAAAATCATCCATAATAGCATCCTCATTGAGAAAAACATTAGCCTCATGCTTTTCATCCATGACAACAACATCTTCTTGAATATGTAATTGATCTTCTTGATCAATAGATTGATCAACTTCCTTGATGATAACTTCATCAATTCTTTCTTGTTCATGAAAGCTAATTCGAGATTGATTATGGCAGTATGATAAAGACCAAAATATGGAAAATACCTTCAATTTGTCAATGCAAGGTGTGTGATGCTCCACTCTCCCATTGGTAAGCTCTTGTGTTGGTTTTGGGGCACTGGAGGATCCATGGCTGCTTTGGCTCTTGTCCTCTTTGACTCCCTCAGCCTCAATCTCTGGAAAAACCATAGGTAAAGGATAGAAATCATCATCATCGCTTGAACTTGAATCCTAATCCGAATCCACAATATCATAATACTTCTCCTTGAGCTTCTCAACTACTATAAGCAATCTCTAAACCTGCTTCAAACTTGAGCAAGACTTAACCTTCTGGCCTGCATGGTCATCATGCCATTCATAAGCATCATCAAGGACATTCTCAAAAGAAGTTAGCTTTTCCCACACTCTATCCAGTCTTGAACTGGAATCCCTATTTGTTGCTGAAGAGAACTTCTTATAGATACCATATTGCTGACATTGATCAAACATGCAGAAATATTTGCAGGACTTTCCACTTTCACAAGACTCATGGACATATGGACAGCATTTCGAACTATGCCCATGCTCAAAGTAGAATTTGCATCTCTTTTCCTTATTCTTGGATTTACCCATAATGAAGCATTTCTATAGTTTGAAAAAGAATCTGCTCTGCTTTGATCCAACCTCCTTCTGCAATGATGGAGTAATAGATCTTGAGCCTATAATACTCAGGGTACTTCTGCATATCTAGCAGTTTAGGCTGCTTAAAATACTCCTTTATAGGTACTTCTTGAAAATTCCTAAAAACTCCTTTGTTGACCAGATTTCTCAAGTTTATCAAGTTATCTCCAATATTTGCTGCAATTCAAGTTATGCCTATCATTTTTACAGACCTCTGACACTGTTGGACTTTAGGTTATACATGAAACTCTTGCAATTCAAGTAATCAGCCTGAAAATTCTTGCAATTCAGGTGACTACCTGCAATTCCTGCAGTTCAGGTAACTGTTGATATTCCTACAGTGCAGGTAATTGCCTGAAACTCATGCAATGCAAACTATTCCTAGAAATTTCTACGGTTCAGGTTATCTGCTTGAAACTTTTGCAGTTCAGGTTATCAACTTGAAACTTCTGCAGTTCTGGTGATACCCAAAAATTCAAGACATCTTGATATTTCTCCATTCTTGCACTAGCAAGTCTGAGTCTGAGGACTCTTGAAATATCCATAATGTAGCATACCACTCTTTGAATAAAAGAACAACCATAAACTGCATATAATTTTGAGGAATGCCATTTATACTCACAACAGACATCATAATTGGTTGTAGGCATGCATTGTCATGAATATTATAGCCCATTTAGGTATAAAGCATAATTGTCCATAACAATATGCTGTCCTAAAAATTGCAGATCAATATTTTCCATCTTTGAACTTCATAACCTTCTTTCTCTATGATTATATCGTCCTAATATCTTGATATGATGACTCCATTTTGAAACTCCCAAAATAATCACAGATCTAAAATTTCAGCCTGATTTGAAAACAAGATCTTCAAGAAGAAAGATAAACCTGAATAATCTACCTCGAATCCATAGCATCGAGAACTTTTGAAGGATTTAATTCTTCAAGAACAATAACTTTAAGATATCCTCCTTCAAACAATTTGACTGCAGAGTATGTCTTATGTAGGGATATCCTAATACCTGTAACTTGTAGAAGTGCATAAAAATGGTTGAAAATGCAAAAACACCTTGAATTCTTGAAAGATATTGAAGCTTTCGTTATGAAAAATTTGGTTCCAGGCCTAATGCCTAAATCATGAGAATTTTGCCCACGAAATCACTAGGATCACCAAAGTGTTATGCCTCCGCAGAGACATAATGAAAACATAGGACACATCGGTCTGCCAAAACAATCCTATTGATGCAGGAAACTTCTTGAACAAATTCATAGCCATTAAACACACATAATATTCAAGAAAAACACATAGACATGAGATACATATCATATTCATTAGTGCAAAATTGCTATCTTGAAAGATACCACACAGATTTACACCATCACATCCATTCCTAATCAAATAACTTGAAGTAGACTGCACCAATATTCAGGAAACAATCATATATTATTAGAATTAGATATCAACGACAAGAATTTGGTGCTGTCTTGACATCTCCACATTTTTGCACTATGCAGGGATTCAAAAGACATAACTGCCTGATGTTTTTTTACATGCACCCTGACTTTCATGTGAAATATCATATGAAAGATAAAGGTTGCTTTACATATGATAAAACTTCAAGCCTACATGCACACAAATACTAAGGTATAAAATAGCAAATATATGGTGGAATCCAAGCCCTAACAGTTGCCAATCTCCAATGATGAGAGGTATGCCTAATTGATGGTGCATTCTCAATGTGCTCGTGCAAGTAAATTTTTAATACTATTACTATAGCAGGCCTCATACTATGCAATGCTTAACTGGTGTAAAGTGCTTTAGTCATTTTCTTCTCATGAAAGTAAATTTCAAAGAATGGAAGACGATCTCTAGTGTAGTGAATTGGCAAGATGTGCAAGTGATGTGCACATGAATTCGATAACTTTTGAATGCTCAAAGAAAATGGCAAGAAAACATTACCTAATCTACAATCTCCAGTAGCTTTGATGAAGATCCAAGGTCAACTTGTCAAAACAAACACCAACCTTGACCAAATAAGTGTGTAAAGCCAAGATGGAACAAAAAATATCACAAACAACTTAATATAGGTAGACACCAAAAAATTCCACTCTACTTAAGCATGAAACAAATAATTTTGCATGCAAAAAATCACATAAAATCCTACCTACCATAAGCATTGCTAGGGACTTTTAGTCTGTGTGAAAATGCATAACAACATCACAATCAAAGGTACCAAAAAAGAAACGATCCTACATGCAGAGTCGAAATAGAGAGTGTCGAAGAAGGTACCCAAGATTGAAGGATCATCTACCTCTATGCCTCTTCTTGAACATAGTCTCTCATAAGATTTAGATGAGCTATTGAAAGTACTAGAGAAACAATGAGACCAATTGGATGAGGAACAAAAATTTTCCCTAGCTGCACTTGAGAGGGAAAAAGCCACTCTTGATGCCTATTGATGGAAAGTAATCAGGGATTCATACAACCTAAGGAATGATTTGACTATGCTAAAAGAAAGAGAGAACATAGGAAGAAAGTATGAAGAGCCCCAAGAGCAATACGAGTAGAAAGGGAGAATAGAGTGTAGCTAGAAAACCAATATACAAATGCTCCTATAGGGATAAAACTCAACCAAAAAAGGGGTTACATGCACTAACACAACTACAAGAGTGGATGAGGATATAGCTAGAGGAAGCAAAGAAAGCTAAAGAAGAAGCAAAGAAGGGAGATAGAAAAATCATGGAGCTAGCTAATGAAGTGGCAAAGACATTGCAGAATTGTGAGAGTTACTCCAAAAACAATTAGTTTATGAAGTGCAACAAAGGTACGAATTGAGCCAAGTTTAGAAGGAGTATGGAGCCCCAAGAGAGACACCAGGAAAATAGGGATTCTATTGCAAGAAAATATATATTGTATCATCAACAACCATCTTTTTCATATTTGATATGATCTTAACAAAGAAAACAACACCATGAACAAGAAATCTTCACATAGCTTCATAGAAACAATTCCCCCACGGCTTTAACTTGAACAAAATCCATCATTCTATTCATATTCTTCATAGAATTATTTGATAGAAATTGAAAAAACAAGATACTACACCACTTTTAATGGAAAGATATCACATATGATTCATCTTCAGAGTTTCTGTAGCTTTCTCTCACAATCTCTCATAGGTAGATACATTGCTTTGCATAGAATTGTCTATCTCTAACTCTCTCTCTCTCTCTCTCTCTCTCTCTCTCTCTCTCTCTCTCTCTCTCTCTCTCTCTCTCTCTCTCTCTCTCTCTCTCTCTCTCTCTCTCTCAATAGTACATCATATCCTCACTACAATACTCAATAATCACTCACAATAACCCTTCTTTTGTCGTGAATACCACGTCTGATATGAAAGGTCACCAGAGCCAGCACAGTGACTCTTCGCTCACTACTGTCACTTCACTCTAGTCTTCTCTTGCGTCTTCAATAGCTGCTTCTTCCACTTCCTTGAGCTCTTCTGAACTTGCATTCACCTCTTTCCAAGGCTAGAAAACTTTCTCAAAGTCACACATACATTCCACAAAAAACTTACAGAGGCATACAAAATAGAACAAAATAGGAACAAAGGCTCTACAGAAGCTCAATAGAGGGTTACAGAAGGTCAACAGAAAGCATCTAGCTCAACTAAAGCCAATCAAAACCATAAAAAATCATTCAATGAAATTTCAAAAAACCTCAAAATTCATCAATCATTACTCCATGCTTCCATAAAGAAGAAAAATAGAACAAAACAGAAGCTAGATAGAAGCTATCAGAACCAAACAGAACCGTGACAGAACCTAATAGAACATCATAGAACTTCATATCTCTACTGAAAAACATCATGAGCTTATCAAAACCATTCCATATTATCCAAAACTCTCTCAAACCACTTCCAAATCAATTCATCGTCATATGAAATCAACCATTTAGCCTTAAAAATTAACAAAAATCAACCCAAAAACATAGATCATTTCAGCATTCAACATATCCCCACACTTAATAAGGGAGCATCGTTGCAACCTAGGAAAAAGAGAATACAAGTTCATCAAATAGCTCACCTTAATTTTCTTTAGAATATTCAATAAACCATCCAACCAAGACCCCATCTTATAACCTGCATCTAATAAAGAATACAACGAAAGGACAACCCTTTATCCATTAACATAGATTATGAACAACAAAAAATCATGACAAACTCGTAAAGGATATAAGAGGTTTCTTCAGTCTATCAATGAGATAGAATCCTGAACCACCTTCCATCAACTTCTCAATCAGGTCCATCTTCATCTTCAACTCCTCGTAAGAAGGATAATGCACCACATATATATCACATAACATACACAAAACTCATATAGACACAGTACCAAGTAGTCTGAATGGCACATGCCCCCAAAAATTGAAAAGTAAAGAAAAAGTTTTTGCATTAAGAAAAGATGATACAACCAAGAATATGCTTCACTTTGAAGCAGTCAAACATATTTCTTTTTAAACTGCATGCTAAGCTTGAGACTCTCTAGAGATTTACTCTCATCTACAAAATACTGAGGGACATTCTGGAGGAATTGTAAACAACACATCCTTTCTAGCAAGATAAGGAATTGGTAGGGAAAGCCTGTGCAAAGTAATACAGGATATTCATTTGAGCAACAGTCACGCCCACATTTGGATTTATAATCAAGTGGGGGATACTCTTCCGAGTATTCAGATAAGATTGCAAGCAAGATATCAACAGAAGTGAGCAGCAAGGCATATAGAAGTATCCTCAGAATGAACATGCACCCGAGAAAAATGAAGATAAGAAGTCAAAAATGTAGCAAATGTCTCCTAGGGCCCTGGAATAAGAGGTAAGTCTTGTCAAAGAATCATGCAACGTCCATTGCCTTCGATGGAGAATGTCACTGTCATATCCAGGTGTATCCAGCACTCATTGAGGAGGAAGGTTAATATAATCAGATGGAGATGGTAATGGAATAAGAGGGGAACATTGCAAAGGTGAATAAGAAAAATTAGAAAATGAAGGTAAGTGAAGGGATAAGGAAGATGGAAAAGATGGAGAATTTCAAAAATGTTTGAAGGGATTCTGCTAAGAAAACAAAAGGAATAGGAGGAACTATAGGAGAAGGTTCAGAAGGGGTAGGAGACAATGTAGAATTAGCAATAAAAGGACATATAGTAAAAATAGGAACATGAGGGGATCCAGAAGGAGTAAAGGATAAAAGAGGAATAGTATCAGAGCTAGAAGAAAGAAGGCAAACATACAACGGAAAGTGATAGGACATGAGAGAATAGGAAAGAAGATAAGAAGGATCCCATGGGTAAATAGAACAATGAAAATTAAGGGCATGGAAAAAGGAATCAGTAAACAATGGGTGATCAACAATATAGCTCAACAATTGAGTTTGCAATGGCTAAATATCAAACTTATGAAAGACACTCTGTAAATGAGGAGGTTCCCCACCGAATGAACATACATGACTACTTGCAAAATCACATCCCCCACATAAACATTAAGATCCTCCTCATCAGGATTTTGCAAATGACTGGTGAGATACATAAAAGACAATAACTGGGTTTCATGTGAAACTAGCTCATCCACAAATCTATCAAAAACAACTCTCAGCAAATCTACAGAGACCATAGATTTGACCACCCATCCTTTGGAGGTTCCAAATCCACATTCCTTAAGGAAATATATAAGGCAAACCTTTGTTGATTATACTTAATCTAGAAGGGGGGGTGACACCAATTCAGCATAGCGAGTAAAGTCATCATGCACACAGTTCATTTGTTGTTGAAGGAGTTCTACCTTAGCAGAAAACCCATCACACAGCTTAGCCTTTTGCTGAAGCTGGTCAAGCTCCTCTTTAGAAGATAAGACATAAGAAACTATAGGAGCTGAAGGAGGAATAGATAGAGTAGCAATTGTTTGGTTAAGCTCTTCAATAAGCTTCTTCTAGGATTCAACAATGTCTTGAAAATACTGCAATTGACCCTCACAAGTACCCAACTTACTAGCTGACTCAATCATGTCCTCAAGAGTTGCATTCTTTTCTTTAGTTAAAGACACATTCTTAGCTTCCAAGGTAGCTTCAGTCATATGTTTATGAATATCACAGAGGGTAGTTTTTTCCGATGCCAATTCCTCCAAAGCTTTGCTCAATTGACTAGTCATGGAATCAACTTTGTTGTGCAATGAATTATAAACTCCCGTATAAATAGACTAAAGATAGGAAGTAAGGGAATTCTCCGATGTAGACTGGACACCAGAAATCAATTGGGAAAGTAGAGGTCTTGCTAGCATTGTTTGTAAAAAGAGGAAATCTGCTTATCTAGTTGCCCCTCCCTTTGGGCAGCAAATAAGTTAGGACAAGATAGGAATGAAGGGAGGGAACTACTAGAAATAGGAGGGGTAGTGTATTGCATAGGAGGATCTATAACTAAGACCGAAGAGGGACTAGGCAGCCCCATGGCACGTCTGCGTTTAGTTCGAGAAAACTTGGGAGGGGACTCATCCTTCAAATCTGAATTTGGCTGTCATGGAGGGGAGATGGAAAGGTGGAGGCTGCTTCAGAAGAGGAGAAGGATCAACCATTGACACACCACCAAGAGGAGGGGCAAGAGTAATAATTTTTTGAAGAAAGACACCATCAGAAACATTACTGCCTTGACCTTTGACTTGCTAAAAATGTTGATCCGTCTTGGCCAGTATGAATGCAACCCAATTAAACTTGGCTCCCTCAAGGATCCAACAGATGTAGTGAAAAGCTCCTTGGATAGACATTTGGAAGTAGGCTTTTTGGACATGCATCTATCTTGAAGGAACTTGTATAGTTGCTTCCACACCGGAGAGGAGATATGAGCAACAGAAACCCGAGAGCTAGTAATAACTTTGCTGGACACCAAAGGGGTAGATGTCTTCTTCTAAAGAAGTGAAAGGATCTCCTCGACAATCAATAACTGATTGCCATTAGGTACATAGGAAGCTGAAAGAGGCAGACATAATGCTTCAGTGATATTGGCAGCGGATAAGCAGAAGCATCGGTCATAGACCAAACCGGATTGTTTTTTGTATGATGCTAGGAAAGAGTAGCAAAGCTTGTTGTCCACTGGTGGAAACTTAAACGCTACAAATGAACAGAGATCAGCATGACGAATACAATATGCCTCCAAGAGAAGGGAATAGTCATGCACCGGTAATGACCAATGGGGGGAGTAGAGGAAGATGCATTCAGACTACATAGGATATCCACACACACTCAACCAAGAAAAATAGGAAAATTCCTGAAAAACCCAAACAAGCCACCACTAAGAAAAATATCAGGAAAAAGAAATAGAAGAACAGACAGGACTGGATTAGACTTCCCCAAGCAATCCACATCCTACGTAAAAAATTCGACATGACCTACACATGCATGTGATTGAAAGCTTCATGCGATGCATATAGTCAAGCACCCTGAAACCCCGTAATCAAGTACTTAAAAAGAATAGAAACTCAATCACATTGTATCCTAGACACTGAGACCACACTTAGAATAGAATCACAGATTTGGACCATCAGAATAAACACAAACAAATATGACCGACATCTTTGAGTAAGAAATCCTAATCCACATAAATGTTGGGGTATACCTAAGGTGTGGTGAAGTGAACGGGTGATCGCTACCAAATTCCTTTTAACAAATGAGAAATTAAGTTTCAATTCATTAGTAATTAAGCCCTTAATGCATGGTGAATTGAATTTGCATCCCAACCCCACTCAGTTTGATTTGATTGGACTAGGGGCCTCTAAAAAATGTAATTCATTTTTAGAAATTACATGATCTTTGGCACAAAGTATATGCATGCGTGACTTTTGGGGGTTCATTTTTAATTACCAAGATTAATGTGTCTATAGCGCATTTGTATGTGCACTGTGGATTAATTTTAGAAAATTAGGTGGGTTATTGTGCCAAAGTGCTCGTGCAACGATGAGGGTTCCTCTTATAATTAATAGTCGGGTCCATTTTAGTTACAAATTTAAGAAAGGGCATTGTATTAATTTTGTGGGTGCAATGGTTGGGTTATTTTTATTTACAATTACCTATGTGTTAATGTGCATGTGGGAGAGGGGAAAAAAAAAGAACCTCGCAGTGTGTGGACACCCTCAAGGTCTGAAGTGCACAATCCCTTGTCCAAATAATCAGTGTAGGAGAGAAAAATCCACGAGTGAAAATAGCAGGGCGACTAGGTAATAGTCAGCCTCATGTCAAGTACGAGAAAACCAAATATTAACACCATGGTACAAAAGAAAAAGATAGGGACATGACAAAATTGTCAAATGGACATGACAAAGTTGCATTTATTTATTATTTTTTTCATGTAAAGGCTTAACGATGTTTGTTGTTTGTTTGTTTGTTTGGATTTGTTTGTTTTGTTGAGTTATAAATTGAGTGTGGTTATTTTGTTTGTGTTGGTGTTTGTAGTTTTGTTTTGTTTTTTGTTTTTTTTTGGGAGGGTGTGTGTAATTTTTTAAATGTTGCTTATTTATTTTTTTTGGTGGTAATTTTCAAGAATCAAATGGCAATTCAAATATCAAAAATAGAAAAAAGATGTGTCTTGAATTTTAATGAATTATAACAACAAGTTTTTGCAAATTTTTGCAAAATTTTAAAGCATTTTTAAATGTGATAAATGGTTTTGTACACAAAGAATTATGTGCACATTGGTTTGTTAAATTTTTGTAAGTTTGTGGCGATTCAAAATCATGAAGGAATTGGTGTTTGATTTTGTAGAAACTTTTTTTGAGTTTTTAATTTTTTTTAAAACAAAATTGAAATGAATTTTTAGGAAATTTTGTAAATTTGGTCAATTTTTTTAAGGATTTGTCAAGTTGTGTGTTTGTTTGTGAATTGTAGAGATATGGATTTTGTGTGGTGTGGGTTAAAATTTTTTTTTGGGTGTTTTTTGTTGATTTGTTTTTGTTTTTAAGTGTATTATGAATTTAGATTGTATGGGTTTTTATTTGTTTGCAAGATTGATTTTTTTTTGGGTTCTTTTGTTTTTTTAGTTAAAGTGGTTATGTGTTTTTAAAATTTAAATTGGGTTGTTTTTGTTTTTAAAATTGTGTTTTGGGTGTTTTTTTTTGGGTTTTAAAATTTTAATGCTTGGATAAATTAAGAGAGGGATCGATGGGTGTGCAGTTTTTATTTTGATTATTATGTTTTTTTGGTTCATCTTTTTTTTGTTTTTTTTGAAAAAATTAGATTTAATGGGTTTTTTTGTTTATTATTGTTTTAGAATTTGTAGTGTTTATTAAAAGAAAATTGGAGAAAAAATGGGGTTGGCAGGAGGGGGAGGGGAGGAGGTGGTTGGGGAGGAAAGGGGGGAGGAGGAGGTAATGGAGATGGCAGAGAAGTGGAGAGAGGAGGACGTGGCGGCGCTAGGCATAGCGGGTGCGTCTGGCAGGTTTCTGATGGCGGCGATTGGCGGTAGGTTCGGCGGTCGCCAACGTTGGTGGCCTCTACACCGGCGTGGGCGGCAACTAGCACCAGTAAGGGTTGCGTCCAACGGTTCTATGGTGGGGGGTGACTAAATGATGGCACGATGGCGTCTGCCATGCGTGCTAGCCAAATGGTTGTGATGTCGGGTGGGGGTGGTAGGAGGGTGAGGAGGAGGAGGAGAGACGAAGGGAGGGCGCTAGGGGGGAAAGAAGGAGGAGGGAGGAGAGGGTGCTTAGGAGGGGGAGGGAGGGGAGGTTGCTCGGGAGGGGGAAATGAGGAGGAGGGAGGGGAATGGTTAGGGAAAAAGGGGGAGGTGGGAAGGGGTACGAGGGAAGGGGGGGAGGGCCCATGAAGGGATGGGGGGACATAGAAAAAGGGAGGGGGGCTTAAGGGTCTAGGGGGGGTCACAAGCTAGGGGAGGGGGGGTCATAAAGGGAAGGGTAGGGGCGAGGGGTAGGTAGAGGGCCGAGTGGGGGTAGAGGGCGAGCATGGGAGTAAGGGACTCGCGGGGGGAGGAGGATGAGGGGGAGGCAAGGGCTAAAAAGGGGGGAAGGGGGATTTGTGTGTGTGTTGGGGTTAGTTTTTTAAAAAAATTATTGTTTTATATTGGTTTTATTTTTTATTTTGTTTTTGTTTTTGTTTTTTTTTGTTTGGTATGGTTTTTTTTGTTTTTTGTTGTGTTTAAAAATTTAAAATGAAACGACTAGTGGCACCCTCGTCCCGCGCGTGTACATGGGACGGGGGTAAAAAAATTTGCATTTCAGGGATTGAGAGGACATGCGAAAACACGTGTGGGGGGAGGGGGGTGCACCGGAGAAACCGAAATCGAGAATGGTCACGCGCAAACATGTGTAATTTTAGAACGGAACATCATAGCAAAATTAAATCTAAAAAATTCGACAGTCGGAATGAAACGTGGAAAGAAGGAAGAGTGTGTAGAATAACGTGCTGGAGAGTTCTGTAAAATGAGAATGCCATTTTGACATGGATAGGATGCATTCACATGGAAAAAATTGTAAAAATGCACCCAAAAAATTGAAAGAAAAATTAATAAGAAAACATCTGACTTTCGAAATCCAGTGAGGTGAACACAAAAAAAGTCCACAAGAAGGGGTCGAATAGGATGGGTAAGGTTGAACGCAATTTTGGGGATGATAGAGAACGTTAGGTCCAATAAGGAAAGAATCATCCGAAGCATCGACTATCTGGATTTGAACAGAGCCATTAGGATTGACGGAAAGTACCTTGTAAGGGCTCATCTAGCATTGTTGAGACTTGCCTGGAAACTTGCTAAATCACGAATCATAGGCTAGGACTAAGTCACCTTCCTTGAACTCCTTATTCATGAAGCTGCCATGATAGGCCTTTCTGCGAGCTTGTGTGGCTTCCATGCATTGTAAGGCCATCCTGCGAGTCTCATCAAGACATTCCAGGTGCAAGAGATGGTGTTGCAAGGACTTGTCATCTCCCAAGCGTTTCTTTGATGGCCACTCACAAAGAGGGTAGCTCAAGTCCAATAAGAAATACGGCTTCTGTTCCATACACCAATTGGAAAGAGTTTGTCATATAGTAGCCTTATGGGAGGTTCTATACTCCTAGAGGGCCTATATAAGTCGATCATCCCAATCAGGACAATGTGCGGCAATCGTTCTTGTCAAGATCAAGCATAGAATGCGATTGGTGACTTTGACTTGGCCATTGGCTTTGGGGTAATAGGGTGTGGATTTACGATAGCATATCTTGTACAGCTTTGTCAATTCTTCCCCATAATCTTGTTAAGGAAGTAAGTACCTTTGTCACCAACGACCTCTAGAGGACTACCAAAGTGGGTGATGATATTCTCATATAAGAACATGGCCACACTATTGCCATCATCCCACTTTAGAGCTTTAGTTTCACACCACTTTGTCACATAGTCTATACAAACCAAGATGTATCTGTTCTGTTTCCTTTTGGTTAGTGGACCAATGGGACCAACGAAGTTGATTCTCCACTTCTCAAACAGATTTAGGGAAAGGATTGATTGTAGTGGCATGGCACTGGATTTGGTAGGCTTTCCCATTCTCTGACAGGCATCACAACGTTTGTAATAGTCATAGGCATCCTTGTGGAGGGTCAGCCACCCACCAATATCCTACGAGCAAGGCCTTTTTGGTTGTCGCTTCTCCTACAAAGTGTCTGCCATAGGGTTCATTGCGACATGCTTTCAACATGATTCCAATCTCTTCTCTTGCAACACATCTTCGCAATATCTCGTCCTTGCCTTTCTTGTATAGAGCACCTCCTAATAGGGTATAGGGGGACTGATTCCAAAATAAGCTTCTTCTTCTCACAGCTCAAGATACCAAGGGGATAATGTTGGGTTGCCAAGAGATTGGCTATGTTTGCGTACCATGGGGTAACAATTTCGACTAGAAAAAGGGAAGTATCAAGAATGTCTATATCATCCTGCTCTTCTTCATTGCTCCGAGGGATTCGTGATAGATGATCAGCAAGGACATGAGAGTGATCGGGTTTGGTAACCACTTCAAAATCAAACTCCTGAAACAAAAGGAGCCATCTCATCATTCTTCCCTTCACATCCGCCTTGTTCATCAAGAAGGATAGGGCTTCATAGTCCACATAGAATTTGAAGTGCATTGACAACAGGTAGTTTTGGAACTTCTCCAAGGCAAACACCGCAGCTAGACACTCAAGCTCCGTCACTGTGTAGTTTCGTTCTCTGTCGGTTACTTTCCATCTTGCATAATAGATAGGTTATTCTAATTTTGAGGGTCCATTTTGGCGTAAGTTTGCACCTAGGCCTTCAACTGATACACTAGTGTGCACATGGAACTCCATCCAATCAAAAGGCTGTAGGATGGTGTTTCAATCAAACACTGCTTCAGGGTGTTGAATGCCTCATCACAATAAGTGGTCCTCGTAAACTTGACATCTTTTTTGTGGATTTATGCAAAGGGGCTACCTTTGTCACAATGTGCACAATGAATCTTTTGTAATAGCCCATATGGCCAATGAATCCCCTTAATTATTTGAGGTTGATTGGTGTTGTTAAGGCAACAATCTTCTCAATCTTGGTAGGATCTATCGCTATCTCTTGTGCTGAGACAATGTGGCCCAAAAGAACTTCTGATGAGACTCCAAATACGTATTTTTTGGGGTTGAAAGAGATCCCATACTCTCGACATCTATCAAAGCACTACTCTAGGTGTCTCCAATGCTCACGAATTAGGCTATAGACACAAAAGTCATCTAGGTACACCTCAATGAAATCGTGTAGATGGTTTTGGAATGCGACCATCATCACTCGTTGGAATGTACTAGAGGCATTATAGAGCCCAAATGGCATCACTCTCTAAGCGTAGGTTCCCCATTCTGTTGTGAAGGTTGTTTTAGATTGATCTTCTTCTATGATCTAGACTTGATTATATCCGCTGAATCCATCCAAGAGGGAATAGAGCTCATTTCCTGCCACTGTGTAGGGTAATGATCCTTTTTCGACTTGGAATTCAGCTTTCGGAAGTCCACACATATTTGTAGCTTCCCATTCTTTTTGGGTACTACCACAGCGGGCGAAACCCATTCACTAGGAGCCACTAGATACATAAACTCAGCTTCAAGGAGCTTCAGTAATCTGGCCTTCACTAGGGCAAAGTAATTTGGATTCATGCATCTCTATCTTTGCCTCAGAGGTTTGGCATCAAGCTCTAGGCTGATATGGTGTTGGCACACTGTCGGATCAATCCCCTTTAGATCTTTGTACAACCATGCAAACACATCCAAGTTCTCCTTCAGTAGGTCATGCAAGATCGATAGTTCTTCTTCTGGAAGATTTATACCCACCTTTAGGTGACGTTCGGTACCTTTTGCTTCATGAATGTTAATTGCTTTTATCCTTCCACTTCACAGATGAATGTCCCACGGATTGCTTCTGGTGACTCCTTCAAGGGAGTAGTTTCCTCTTTTGATGATTCACTGGAACCAACTTCCCCTTTCAGTGGAGGCTTAGCTTGCTCCTTGGGAAGTTGAAAGGGTATTAGAGTGGCTTCAGATTTGGTTTGGGGATGAGTTACTTCTTGGCTCAAGGACTCGTCTCCCAAGGATGCATCTAAGAAAGTGACACAACAGGAGCCTTTTGCGTTTTGTTTAAGCTACTGAACTGAGGGTTGTTGGCAAGGCACATCATCATCATCATCTTCTTGTAAGAGGGGTGGATTAGGGTGGCAAGAGCCATTGCTGGAGGAAGGCTTATTCTTCTTAATCCATTTCTTATGGATATTTTGCATATGATGTGACTCATTAATAAGTCCAAAGGGTACCATAGTCATTTTGTCGAACAACAAGGGATATTTGGCTTCTGAGGCTTTTGGAACTTCATCCTCATCTTTGCCTTCTGCGAGTAGGATGGACTCTTCTAGCTTCCTATCATAGTCTTCTTGTGCATTATTATCTTTATCCTCTTCAGATTCTATTTTTGCCTCTATGGGGGCTTTGTAAGAGAAGAAAAAATTCTATGTTATGTCCTCTACTTTTGCTTCTGTGTCTGTGTCTGTCTCTAGCTTTGGCTTTGCTCTACTGTGTCTATCTCTGTCTTTGGCTTTGCTATGGCCATGAGACATTGCTTCCTTTGGGAGTTGGCTTACAATGCCTGCTATCAAGGACTATGCCTTTGTTTTCTTAGGGAATATCTGTTTGATGGCTTCTTTATCTCTTGATGTACCATCTATTCCTTCATTGGAAGAGTTTGTTACGACTTCGATGGAAGTGGATCCATTGCCTTTTTGTGATCCATACAACTTCAACATCACTTTGTTAGGTCCTCTGCCTAGGGTTAGGGTTCCTTTGAACCAATCTGTCCATGCCCTTGCTTCAAAGAGCAAAGGTCTTTCCAGCAATAGATAGTATGAAGTCCTATAGGAATTTGGTTTGACCACTAGATATGTCAGCTAATAATCTCTTCCTGCGAGGGTTGCCTTTACGTATGGGAGAATGCCCAAAGACTTGATTTTGCTTTGGTCTTCCAGTCTGATAAGCCACTGCTTTGTAGGTTTCATTCCTTGCAAGCCTAGATTTTTCATTGTCACATCCATCATTATATTCACTAATGAGTCTCCATCAATCAATGCGTTTGCTATAAAACATCCTTCAATCCATACACCAATCTCTGGGGTTCTAAGATCTAGGAAGGTGTTAACTACATCCACTTCCTTCACAGGCTCTGGGCCTTTTTTGTGGACTTGGTTGTTGTGGAGGGAGCAATCCGTAAGCCTCGTCTTCTTGTCAGTATGCTTTTGAATTTCTTTCGACAGCTAGGAGACAACATTAGCAATTGTTAGAATGTTAGGTTTGGCTTAAAAATGTCTAGGTCTTAAGTCATATTCTTTAATAGGATCCATAGGCTTCTCCAATCAGCTAGGGAATGGGGCCACACCCACTTTTATCTTCCCTTTTTCTTCTAGGAGCAACAACATTTGTGCTTCTTCTCCTCGAGGAGGTACTTTGATATCCTCTATCTCCTAGACCTCTGGTCTTGTCTCTACAACTGTCTTTGTGGCTCTCTGTGGCTCGTTGTGGCTTTGTAGTGCTATGTACTACATTGTTCTGTGCTGCACGATTCTATTTCTCCCTAGGAAGATTGAACTTCATTGTCTTGGTAGAGGGAATGTTCTCTTTTGAAATTGTAGGTTCTCCTTTCTTTGCAAGCGTTATTGCAACAACTTCCAATTCCACCAAATTTGAAGCAAGTTCTTGGGTCTTTTGTTGGGTATCAGGAGTAGCTTTCACAGGAGTGCAAGATTTGGTCACTCTTTTGTAGTATGGCCTTCTTCTTTGCATTGACTACATAAGGGCTTGTAGTCCATAGACCTTCTAGGGTTTGGACACTTTGGTGAGATATGACCCTTTTCCCCACATTTGTAACACTCCACCTTTGATCCTTGGCCACCGCCAAACTGTCGTCCTTTGTAACTCTAAGAGGGAAACCTCTTTGGACCAAAATTAGGACCGAAATCCATAAGCTTTGGTCCAATATCCTGGGTGGTCATCTTGGATTCCAACAAGTTGAATCTTGCTTCTTCATATTTCTTTCTTCTATCGTGCATCTCCTTTAAAGAGCAGTTATCCTATGTATGGTTCTTCCTCAAATAGTACAAATAGAAGGCTCCAAGAATGGTGTGGTTTTTGGGTATATTCAGTGGTTAAATGTCCCTCTTGATGGCACTTTCCACACTATGTATTAGAATGCATAGCATCTCTTCCACCTCCTAGAGAAGTGGATATATTGGTGCGGTATTCACCTTCACCGTCTATAGCTGTTCTGTAATCACATCCATGGGCTCCTTCTTGATGCTTGTGCGAATGAATTGGATAGGTAGTCCTTCAAATTTTCACCTCCTACAGTACTTGTAGTAGGGTTTTGAGAAGTTTCTCTGATCACCGCATACACTAGTTGGGCTGATCAAGAGGGTCCTTTGTTCTGGTTGTGATTCAGAGCTCCTGTTGAAACTGAGGGTTGTTGATTTCAATTGGTAGGATTCCATTGTTGTTGAGTCGCCATTGGGGAAAATATTTGATGTTCTGGTGGAGCCATCATTTGAGGCACTATCGTCTGTGGTTACTATGGATTCGGTGCATTGTACTGTGGCATTGTTTGCATCTAAGGATAGGGGCAGGGAATTATCCTAAGGACTACATTTGTTGCCATTCCTAGCATGGGAGGAGGTAGGACTCCTCTTCCATTGATAGACTTGGTTCAACTTCATCATATAATCTTGCACCTTCCCCCGATAGCTTGTAGATTGACTGGTATTCTCAATTCCATGAACTTGCAAACTTTTAGTTGTAGGCTTCTAAGAAAAACTCCCTTCTGGATGCCTTCATCCAAATGATGGTTGGTCCATCTCTTCAGTATATGGATTCCATTTGCGAGACATAAGCTTCTACTCATTCATCAGAGGATTGACTTAGATTCATGAACTTATCTTACATCTGCTCTTCAAAACCTTCATGCCCAAATTTAGTGAGGAAGGCCAACTTCAGGTCATCCCATGTGCCAAAAGTTCTTGCTGCTTGTTTCTCATACCATTGAAATGCCACACCTTTGAAAGTGGTGGAGAATATTGCCAACCAATGCTTAGGGATTCTGACGTTGTTAGCCACACACGCTACCATAAACTCTGCTACATGAAGATCAAGGTCTTCATTGTACTCTCCTTTAAAAATGGGCAATGGGACTACATTTGCTGGTCTATCATCTATATTTCTAGGGCAGATCTAATTAGGAAGGGGACTTTGAGTTGCCATGGGGACTTTTGTAAAGAGTGCCACTAGGGTGTCAAATGAGGCTTCTACTGCTAGCTCATTCTCGGCTTTGATTTTTGCATTCTCTCTTCTCACATACACTTGGAATTGTTCTAGTGCTTGCCTCTTGATTGCGTCATTCATCAAGGAGTTAGTTCTACCCAGTTGGTTTGTACTTAATATAATAGAATCTGGAAAGGCCTCAGTCTCTCGAGGACTCTTTGGCCAATATTTCTTCTATTTTTTGCTTTTCAATGTCTTTGAATTCAACTTTTAGTTTGCTACAAAGGGGAAGATATTCCATTCTAAAAGTGTCAAAACTCATTCTTCTGAGGATCGTTGTGGTGCCATCATCATAGTAATGCTAGCTTTTGATGGTTTCAATAGTGTATGTTGTGAAGAACACTTTGTCTACTAGCTTCCAGTGGGTTGCTAATTGGACAAACAGAAGATTTTCAGTGCACTATGCATCCCACGTGTCGTGCTATTGAACATCCATGAACAAATTCCAACTCTTTTCTTTCTTGTTTTCGTGAACTTCCACTGACCACGACTCCTGAAGATTCTTCATGATCTCCCACTTGATGATGTCTAGAAACTTATCAATGACTGCCAAATCTCCCATGGATGATCATTCTCTTTGTTTCTGCACTTTAGTTTGTTCCCAAACAATTTGGCACCAAGATGCACGTCTCAGTTGCTTCAACAAGGAGAGGAAATAGTCCACCACATAGAGCCTGCATCATGATGGTAATATGTTTCTGCCATTGTGGAATTAACTTGTAAAAAGTGTATTTGGAAATGAGAATCTCCAATTTTCAGTGGTAGAATAAACTTTGCAAGCATCCATTGAATTCTTCTCTTCTTGGCAATGCCATTTCCTTCATGTTCAGCCTCTTCTGATGCTTATTGATGCGGTGATTTTCCCTAGCTGTGCACCAAAAACATGGAGCCCCAAGAGATTCACCAAGAAAATAGGGATTCTATTGCAAGAAAATCTATATTGTATCATCAACAACCATCTTTTTCTTATTTGATATGATCTTAACAAAGAAAACAACACCACGAACAAGAAATCTTCACACAGCTTCATAGAAACAATTCTCCCATGGCTTTATCTTGAACAAAATCCATCATTCTCTTCATATTATTCATAGAATTATTTGATAGAAATTGAAAACACAAGATAATACAACACTTTGAATGGAAAGATATCACATATGATTCATCTTCAGAGTTTTCGTAGCTTTCTCTCATAATCTCTCATAGGTAGATACATTGCTTTGCATAGAATTGGCTCTCTCTCTCTCTCTCTCTCTCTCTCTCTCTCTCTCTCTCTCTCTCTCTCTCTCTCTCTCTCTCTCAATAGTACATTATATCCTCACTACAATACTCAAGCTTACTTCTGTGAAAATTGTGATAACCTATAGATAAAACTAAAATGTCTAGCATGAATATGCACATACTAAATAACCTTGAAAACTAAATAGGAAAATCCCAAGCATGCATTTCAATAACTTGTAGGTAGCCCACAATAACCCAGTATAAAAGACCAGGCATTCTTAGTAGAACAAGAGAGAAGGATCCATCACAATTGAAAATTGATAGAGGGTGCCTAACTCTAAATGAAACCCTAATGTATATAATGTGTGAAATGAATAGAGAGATCATTCTTGCATGTGCAAACTACAGGGAGCCTCTTTTTTGCTATCTTATCTATCCTTTTTCTTGGTTCAACATGGGTTGAGTGAGGAGGGGGGTGCAAGAGGGAGGGACTCAAGGAAGAAAAACTACTCATTTTTCTTGTTCTTGTTCTTGTTCTACTTCTTGCTACCTAGACTATGAGAAGATGAGATCCTGAGTGAGAGATTGAGTGAAAGAGAGGAGTTGAGAGTGAGGGAACAATTGATAGAAGCTCCATTCATTGTCATTGTCTTCTTCTTCTTCTTCTTCTTCTTCTTCTTCTTCTTCTTATCTTGGAAATGGAATGGTGGTAGTATAGATTGACGTAATAACCCTTCTTTGGTCATGAATACCCCTCTCAAGAGGTGTGTATGATATGAAAGGTCACCAGAGCCAGCACAATGACTCTTCATAGCTCACTATTGTCACTTCACTCTAGTCTTCTCTTGCGTCTTCAACAACTACTTCTTCCACTTCCTTGAGCTCTTCTGAACTTGCATTCACCTCTTTCCAAGGCTAGAAAACTTTCCAAAAGTCACACATACATTCCACAGAACACTTACAGAGGCATACATAACAGAATAGAACAGGAACATAGGCTCTATAGAAGCTCAACAGAGGGTTATAGAAGGTCAATAGAAAGCATCCAACTCAACTAGAACCAATCAAAACCAGAAAAAACCATTCAATAAACTTTCAAAAAACCTCAAAATTCATCAATCATTACTCCATGCTTCCATACAGAAGAAAAACAGAACATAATAAAAGCTAGACAGAAGTTATCACAACCAAATAGAACCTCACTAGAATGCTATCAGCCAGTTGGAAGAAAAGAATTCACATGCCATGATTGGCTTGGCCACAAGGTTGGCTCAATAAGAATGTGAGCAAAACAAGGTAGAGGAGATGTGACCCTAAAAAGGTGCGATGTGTAATGGATTGGCCCACAACATCCACCACTACTTTATTACATGGTTTCCTTGGTCTCTCTTCATTTTATAGATGCTTCATCAAGCATTATGCCACCATTACAACACCTTTTGACTGATCTATTAAAGAAGAAATTGTTCTTTTGGGACACCACTACTAATCACAACTTTACGAAATTGAAGAAAATGCTTACTTCAACCCCCATCCTCATATGCCCTGACTTCCAAGGAGTTTACCATTCAATGTGATGCCAGTGGCCAAGGTATTGGTGCTATAATGCTATAAGAGCATGGTGTGATTTCTTTTGAGAGTTTTAACCTTGATGAAAAGGAATGCAAATAAATGCTTATGACCAGGAGATGTTGGCCATCCTCCATACTATTAAGAAATGGTACCATTACCTATATGATAGCCGCTTTAGAGTGAAGAGCGACCATCAAGTCCTCCAATACTTCTTGACTTAGTCCACTTTGACTCCTAAGTAGTGGAAATGGGTATAAACCTTGCAAAACTATGATTTTGATATCTCTCACACTTGGGGCAAAGATAACATCATGGCTAATTCACTCACACGAATGTGGACATGTAGAGTATCTTCCATCTCATAGTTGCATAGTGATTGGATTGAAGAACTTTAGGAAGTTTATTTGTTGGATGAGGACTTTAGTTACATATTTCAAAAATTATAGCATGGGTTAATGGTTGAAAAATCCCAATATCAATTCAAAAATGGCTGTATTTGGTCCCATGGCAATTGTCGTCCCCCACAATTCTCCCTTCATAGAAAAGATCATGGAAGAGATGCATCCTTGCCCCAATGTTGGTCATTTATGTGTTTTCAAAGTCTACGATAGGATTACCAAGAGCTTTCATAGGAAAGGCATAATTATGGAGGAGGGATGCCAAAGATTTCGTGATCAAATGTGTTCCATGCCAGTAGAACAAGGACATGATGCGTAGACCTGCTGGCCTCTTTTAGCCCCTTCCTATTCTTGAAGGGAAATGGACACTTATCACCATGGACTTCATTACTGGCCTCCCCATTACCAAGAAAGGATGGAATAATATATATGTGGTAGTTGGCTATCTCACCAAGGTTGCCCACTTTATCCCAACTAAGACCCAATACACTGTCTCTTAAGTGGCCACTCAGTTTATGGAGTATATATTCAAATTGCATGGATTACTACAAGTCATAGTGCATGATAGGGATGCCAATTTATTGAGCAACTTTTGGTAGGCATTTTTCATGTCTATGGATACCAAGCTTGCTCCATCCATTGTATACCATCCATATACAAATGGCCAGAACGATGGGTAAATAAATGGCTTGAGATGTACCTACAAGACTTTTGTTATGATATACAACACAGTTGGGATATGCGGATCCACTTGGCTGAATTTGCATATAACAGACCCACTCACTCTAGCATTATGTTTTGTCCTTTTGAGGCATTATATGGGTATAAGATTCCCCTCCCTATAGTCTTGTTCAATGATAAGATCAATTCTCGGATTAAAGCCTAGTTGAAACACATGTAGGCCTTGCTTTAGCAATGCAAAGTGAATCTTTAGAAGGCACAAAACCATATGAAGCTTTATGTCGATGAGAAAAGAAGGCATTTGGAATTCCAAGAAGGAGAGTCGGTTCTCTTGAAAGTGCCTCTCGATACTCCACTCTCAAAGAAGGTAGTAGTAACAAGCTAGCCCACTATTTCTATGGCCCCTACCAAGTCCTCAAGAGAGTTGGTGACTCAGCTTACCAAGTAGAGCTTCATTGTGACCACACACTATGTGTAGACTACACACTATTTTAGAATAGTTTTGTATTTGCC
This sequence comes from Lygodium microphyllum, assembly GCF_053477565.2. Taxonomy (NCBI): domain Eukaryota; kingdom Viridiplantae; phylum Streptophyta; class Polypodiopsida; order Schizaeales; family Lygodiaceae; genus Lygodium; species Lygodium microphyllum. The sequence goes on from NC_141154.1 coordinate 13,384,897, forward strand.
TCAATTACAACTATGTGCTCCCTACATGGGCTGAAAGTGCATGTCATAAGCTCAATTTCAACATGTGTGGCACGCCCCATTTGGAGTAGCCTATCAAAAGTTATGGTAGATTTACACCAACATGCTTGTACTGGATAGCATGCTATCCACAATCTTCACCCACCCTTCTCATTGTAATGTGGATCAGAGTAGTACTCTACACCCCCAATCCTTGGCCCCTTTGTCAAGTCTTTCCAGTTGTCTTTTGTCTTTGAGGGAAAAGACTCTCAGGGTAGGGATGGAATGAAACAAGTGGGGTACATAGGAACTAGGGATTAGACACCCAGTTACATTGATCGAGGTATAGAAGGTGCAAGATACATCCATACATAATCAAGAATTGACTCTTCACCTTTCTCTCAAGCTTCCATGACTTCCTCCCTCTTTCTCCCATATTTCTTGTATTTCTCTCTCCTATTCTAGTCTTTCTCCTTTTTTTCTTTCTCTCTTTGTCTCTTTCTCTCTCTTCTACTCATTCTCCTCTTTCCTCTCATCTTCATTCATTACAATCTTATTGGCATTTGGGGTGATACTAGAGACACTAGGATCTTCAAAAGAGATTTGAGAATCATGAGTTGGACATAAGCAGTGGGGGTGAAGTTGGTATTGACCATAGTAATATATTGAGGGGGGATACATCCTATATACTAAGCGAGGTTGGCATCTCTTCCAAAATCCCCTTAGGCCCCTTATCTATTGGCAAAGTCGTCTATATTCAATATGACATAAAATAACAAGAAAAACCATTATTGGAATTCTATTAAATTAAATAAAAATTCTATTAAACTATTGGCAAACGCATCTATATTCATTACACTTGAAATCACAAGAAAAATCATTAGTGGAATTTTATTAAGCTAAATGAAAATATACATATGAGCAATTAGATATACCTCCTAGGGTTTATTATCCTCAACCTTAGTCTCTTGGGTTAGATCCATGCTAGAATTTGAATCATTTATCATGTGGGGTGTAATACGTCAAGTGTACTGGTGGGGTATCTCATGGCATCCACCCTAGTACAAGTGGGCTTGAATTCCTCCTTTGCCCCAATAGCAGCTTGCTCATAGATGTAAATTTTAGCCACCATTAGGACATTGATTGCATCCTCAATCTCTTCAAGCTTGCGGTATGAGATGGGAGCCAAAAATGTTGGTATGGTATCTAAAGGAAAATCATATGCTATTTCTAGCATCAAGAATACCTTGTTAACCATGTATCATAAAAAGAGATGTGAGAGTTAACAATTTGAAATAGGTCTTCACAATCTCCAAAAATTTTCCTCTATAAAAAGTCCATGAAGTTTCTTAGTTGGGAATCTTTTCTTGGGTATTGTGTAAGAGAAGGGATTGAGGGCAAGGGTCAAAAAGTGAGAGAGGCAGAAAGCAAGTTATGTAAAATGAGAATGAGAGACTTGTCGACTTATACATATAGGGTCCAAGATAAGACCATAAAAAAGATAGTACCATTAAAAATATAAAATTAAAAAAAGATGACCATTTACAAATAAAACATAAACTAGTATAACAGAAAAGCGTAATATGTCATTCTCTATGATTTCCTCCCATTTTGCAAGGGTGGCTCCTTATAATTTGCTCTTGTTGCATTACGATAGTTTATCTAGGATTTTTGTTTTGTTTAACTTTTGCAATAGTGTTTCAAGATATGAATCTCTATGATCTACAAAATTACCATTTAAGTTCTTTTTTAAATGTTTATGTCTCCTCCTCTTATAAAGTAAATCTTTTTATTTAAGTTAAAAAAAACAATCATCCAAAAGAAAACAACCTAACATGCAACCCAAATTTTTAATCCTCTTTTAAAACATTAACCCACTCTGTAATGATAGCTCGTTGTTGTACCTTTAACATTTAAAAAATTTATTTATTTAAAATCACAATAGAAATATCCTTCCTTACATTCCCTAAACTAGAAAACAAACATAGTAAAGACAATCTCCTTACTCACTCTCGCATCTTCACACACAAAGTTCATGTTTAGACCTAGAGTTCTCCTCCCTAATCAATAATTTATTCTATTGGCCCTCCTCTCTTTCTCGTTATAATGATTAATAGTTAAATGAATTCATTTACAATACTCATTTATTAGTGCTAAGGCTTACCCTAATGCCATTGGTTTTATGTATTTCACAAATGTATTTCAAATAATCACATGAAATATTTTGGACGTTTAGAATATTTTTTATTTAACTATAAATAAATTTTTTTGGATAAGTGTATTATCAATTTTAGTATTTCCCAATCCTTTAGTTCCAGTGTGAATACACAATAACACACTAAAGAAATACATACATGTTCTTGCTTCAATAATTTAAGTGTGTGATTTGAGCTAAAAAATTGAATTTAATTATTCATTAGCTTATAAAGACTTTATAAAATTACATGAAATTAGAATCATGTTTCTTTGTAATCTCACAAATTTGCAACTAATTATAAGCCATTCTCATTATGTTTATGTAGTAAAAAGTGTAATGTTTACTTAGAAAACTTAGTTTCTTAATTTTTAAACCCAAAAAATGGATTCTAAAAGTTTTGAGATAAAAGATCTCAATATTATACATATATAAAAATATAATATGTAACTAGTAGGTAGTAAAAAATGTTTACTCAAAAAACTTAGTTTCTTAATTTTTAAACCTAGTAAATGGATTCTAAAAGTTTTGAGAAAAATAATAAAGATTTCTCTCAACATTATAAATATATAAAAATATCATAATTAACTAGTATGCATTTTATATTTTTCTTTGAAATTTTAAATATATATTTATGACTAGTTTGATGTGTTTTCTCATATTTTTATTTTTATTTTTTAAAAAAGTCTAAAATTCATATAAACATAGTGAATGCAAAATTGACCTTTCAATGCATAGACTAAAATAATAAACATAGTAAATTGAAAAATTTTCATGTTCTTAATCGATAAAGAAATGTCACACTTGGGAATTTCTAATTGCGTCTTTGTAAGTCCGTGTCTCCATAATCTAGTATAGAAAATTAGTCTATCAACATCGTCACTCAGCAAACACTTCGTTTTCACCTCCATCGCCACTTCCAATTTTTCTTAGAATCCTTTTGCATATGATTTGTTGTATTTAATTCTTTTATTTTAGACTTCAACTTAGAGCTTAATACTAATGGATTCTTTTTTTCTTTTCTATGATGATGACTAAGGTCATGAATGCAAACTTAAGGACACCTCCATCTCTATGTAGAATGAGGAAAGAGATATGGTAATCGAAAGCAAAAAATTGTTTTCTATGTGGGTAATGTTAGAAATGGTAGGTATTTGAAGGTGAGATATGGTAGTTGAACTCCTAGCCACTATTTTAACTATACTTGGCATCTCTAAGTCACAAAATTTTAAGATTTAAGCCATTAACTCTAAAGATCTCATTTTTAGCATTAATATCCTACACATCTGTAAAGCCATTTTCATAAACTTCGATAACCTTAAAAGATCATGGCCAATGAATTTTAAGCTTTCTAGGAAATTTATAATAGCAATTGTCATATAGTAAAGCTGAATTTCCCTCTTTAAACTCATGTACTTTGATATTTTGATCATGCTAAGGTTTACAATGCTTTTATATAGCTTCTAAACTTTGTAAAGCCAATAATCACTCCTCATCTAGTTGCACTAATTGTAAAATCCCATGTTTCAGGGACTCAGCTTTCCCTAACTATAACAAAAGAGCCTCTCAAAGAGTGGGCAACTCCTACTCAATAGGGAACATAGCATTAGTCCCATAAACGAAATTAAAATGTGTGTTTTACATTATGACTTTATAGGTAGTTCTGTAAGCCCAAAGTGCCTCATACAGATGCTGATCCCAATCTCGTTGTGAGAAGTGACTGTTTTAGTTAAAATCTAGCAAATAGTTCTATTAGTCACTTCCACTTGGCCATTCACTCTTGGATAATAAGATGTTGATTTACAATGCTTAATCTTAAATAAATCAATTAACTCACTAATCAAATCATTTAAGAAATGAGAACCTCTATCGCTTATTACCAATTCTAGTAGGCAACCAAAACGTGTAGTAATATTTTCATATATAAACTAAGCCACCTCAATGGCTTTTCCTATTTTAAGCACTTTCGCTTCTACCCACTTAGTAATATAATTAGTACAATAGGATATATCAATTAGATCGATATCTTGTAGGGCAGATCAATCGATTCAACAAAATCAAATCACCATTTCTCAAAAGGCACTAGTGCCAATATGGGCGTCAAAGGTGTGGCAAAGGTTTTAGAAGGTAGACTAATCCTTTGACAAATATCACATTTCTTAGTACAATAATAATGAGTATCTTTAAATAGAGCAGGCTACCAATAACTAGCTAGTAGAACTTTCGTTGCTGCCAATTCACCTGACAAAATGGCCACCACAAGGCACATCATGTAATGCTTTAAGAACCATCTGGATTTCATCTTTCCTTACACATCAATGATAGATATCCTCACTTGGAAAAGATTTATATAAATAACCCCCTAATAAGAACCATCTGGACTTCATCTTTAAGAACCATTTGGACTTCATCTTTCCTTACACATCAATGATAGGTATCCTCACTTGAAAAGATTTATATAAATAACCCCCTAATAATTCGTAGGAGTGTACTTGCATTAAATGTATCACTTTTGTCATTTCCAGCACCATGTGGATATCGAGTAATATTAAGAAATTTTACAATATCAACAAACCATGGAACTTGTGTTGCCATAGTAAAAAGTGATGCATCCTCCACACCCTCTTTCTTATCTCATGTTAATAATCATGAAAGACGATCCGTGAGAACATGAGCTTTTTAGGATGAGTAATTATTTGAAAATCAAACTCGTGAAACAATAACAACCAATGAATCACTTGCCCAAAAAGTTTTGCTATTTAGAAAATACTTAAGGCTTCATGATCAATGTAGATAGAAAATTTATTCCTCAATAAATAATGGCAAAATTTCTCCACCGCAAAACCCATTGAGAAGCATTCTTTCTCAATGGTGATATAATTTCTTTCCATATCACTTAAATTCTGACTTGCATAGTAAATTGGATGATCCACCTTATTTTAGTTTGGTTGACCTATAGCATGCATAGAAGCATTTGCATAAATGTGGAATTCCTTCATCCAGACTAGGGATGCTAATACTAGTCCCTTAGTTAACTTTTAAGAAAATCAAAGGTTGCTTGACAAGCATCATCCCAATTGAAAGGGATATACTTTCGTAACAAATTTATTAGAGGTGATACAACCTTTGTAAAATAAAAAATAAATCTTTGATAATAATTTACGTTCCCCAAAAATCCTCAAAGTTATTTCAGATTTGTTAGTGGTGGAAGTGAAAAAATATTAGTAATTTTAGTAGGACCTATGACAATACCTTCTTCAGAAATGATATGTCCCAACAAGGTTCCTTTTAGAACTCTGAAAACACATTTATCAAGATTTAGTGAGATACCTACTGAGAGTTGAAACATGAGTGGGTTGCCTCTTACCCACCCAGCCTCCAATCCTCCCTAAGAGAGCTAAAGAAGGACACCACCTAGCCAAAAGGGAGGATGGGCTAGGACATCCCTTTCCTAAGTGAATGGAAAGAACCATGAATGGCCCTTCCCACTTGAACACAAGTTTAGCATCCTTTTTGTTATCAAACCGGTTATCATAGCATAGCACAAGTGATCGTTCCCTTATGTGCTTGCTAGCCAACTTTTTATTAAATGTCTTCCTCCTCTCTTCAGCCTGCATAGAATAGTGTTGGATTGCTGCTTCTTTGTCTAACTCCAGTCTCTCTAGATCCAAGATCCTTTCTTCTAACTTCTTATCTCGATTCTTCTCTTGAATGGCTACTAAAACACGTAAGCTAGCCAGTTCCACATCTATAGGAAGCAAAGCCTCTTGGCCATAAATGAGGTGAAATAGAGTACAGCCAAGTGAGGTTCTGAATGAAGTCCTATAGACCCAAAGAGCTGCACTCAAATTTTTATCCCAATGCTTGGGGTGCATGTGTACTTGCTTGGTAATTATCTTATAAATTAGCCCATTTACCTTTTTGACCAAACCATTACACTGTGGGTAGTAGCGATTAGAATGCATGTGCTTGATTTTTAGCCTTTCCATTAGCTTCCCCACTAGATTAACCATCAAACCAGGATCCCGATCAGAGATAATTTCTAAAGGTGTGCCAAACCTGCAATAAATGTTTTGAAACACAAATTTTCCTACTTCTTGGGCTGTGATCCTACTAGCTGACTGCTGAAGCCTCAGCCCACCTCGTCATGTAGTCCACACCCATTATGATGTATTCTTGCTAGACTGAGTTCGTGGGAGTGGCCCTATTACATCAATCTCCTATTTCTCAAATGGGCCATATGTAGTTATGGGATTTTTTTTCTCATGTACTAGCTTCCTTGGTCCGACCTTTTGGCAAGCATCACAAGTGCGACACCAATGTTGCACATCTCGATGCAGACTTGGCCACACAAAAATGGCTTGGAGAATATTTCTGCTAGATATTTCTTGAGAAAAATGTCTGCCATAAACCCCCATGGCAGCTCTTAATCACATCCATAATCTCCTTTGCTATTGGCACCCTTCTAAGCACTGCATCCTTTCCTTTGCAATACAACACATAATTTATCAAGAGGTATTTAGTGGCCTTAGTAGCCAATCACCTTTTCTCACTCTTATTCATATGTGTAGATGCCACACCATGCTCAAGAAAATAAAGCATATCTTGTAGTTGAAACTTACCTTGAAACAAGGGGAGCTTTACTACAATGATGCCCACCATTACCTCTTCAAAATTTCAGTGTTAGAGCATCAACGTTGCTGTTTGTGTGCCTTGGCACAAGATAGATTTGGGCTTTTTGTAGCTTCCTCACGAGAGTTTTAGCTTCTCTCATTTTCACGGCTAAGTTATCATTTTTACAACCCCAGATTCCTTTCATTTGCTTAATAATTAGCATAGAATCCCCAAAAACATTAAGTTGAGTGACACCATGTGAGAGACACCACCTCAAACCTAAAAGCTAGGCTTGATATTTTGCCTCATTATTAGAATGGACATTCTCTAGGAGGCTAATACCTTCACCATAAAGTTTGTCACCTTTGGGACTGAACACCACTATTCCTGCTGCCACTTTGTCTTTAATATGCTTGTAGGCCCCATTGAAGTAGAGGGCATGGGCATTCTCCACCCGTGGTGGGTCCTCAAGAGGAGATGTCTCCTCTTTTACCTTTACCTTCTCTTTTTCCTTCTTTTGATGGCATCTATGAGTCAACAAATCAACTAAATAGGCCCCGAGTAGAGTCCTCCACCTTGAAGGTGTAGTCAAACTCTTGGAGTTGTATCACCCACTTATCGATTCTGGCTGAAACATCCATGTGCTGTAAGGCATAGGAAAAATGCTCTTCTGTCATGATCACTGTGAATGGCCTAGGGAGAAGATAAGAATAAAACTTACTTAGAGTAAACATTAGAGACAAAACCATCACCTCCACCATCTTGTACCCTCATTCTGATGCCATCATTACTCTGCTAGAAAAGTAAACTGGCCTCATTAGGGCAATTTTAGCATTGTTTTGTATAAGTGCTACCCCTAAAGCATCTTTTCCAAAACTCTGGTTGACAAAAGACTCTTGATCCTAGCAAGTCTGTAAAATTATGGGAAGGGTGCTGAGAGCCTTCTTCACCTCTTGAAAACACTAATTGGGAGAGAAGATGAATGAAACGCCCCATATATAACACTTTCTGAATGAAAGAGGTTAGTTGCTTCATAGAAGATGGTGATGGTACCACCAATAGGGCCTTAATTTTGTTTGGATCCGCTTCCCCTCTCACTTACAACATGCCCTAACAAAGTCACACTACTTTTGCCAGTACGATACTTCTCATGGTTTAACTGCCCCTCCATTTGTGCGAGGCGGTTGAAACCTTCATCCACCTTTCCTAGATGTAGAACCTTAGAACTATAAATACAAAAATCATCAACAAAGACTCTGATGGATTTACCAAAATATGACTCAAAGACATAATTCATGAATCACTCGAAGGTAGCTGGGGCATTTGTTAATCCAAATGGCATTACTTTGTAAGCAAAATATCCCCATGGCATGATGAAGGTGGTCTTCTGTTGATCCTCCTCAGCTATTTGGATCTGGAAATAACCTGAATACCCATCACAAATAGTGTATCTCTCATGCCCGGCCACCTTGTCGAGTATTTCATCCTGAAAGGGAAGAGGAAAGTGATCTATCTTTGTTGCAACATTTAGCAACTTGTAGTCCACACAAATCTGCCATTTTCCATTCTTCTTGGGTGTCACTACTACAGGTGAAACCCACTCTGAGTCCCCTACTAGATAGGTGAATCCTGCCTTCAAAAGTCGCTGCACCTCAGTGAGTAGAGTGTTTTGTTGAACTACTCCCAACGGTCATAGCCGCTGTACCACTGGCCTTGCTCCATCTTTTAGATTAATGTGATGTTGTACTGCTATCACACGTGATGTGTTCATAATTAGAAATAAAAAGTGCAGAGTGTTTTATCACCACTTCCATGTAGGTTGCCTTCTCCTTAGCTGATAGATCCTTAGCCAACATTTTTTCTAACCCCTCCTTCTCAATCTTTGGAAGTTGTTGCAGAATTTTACTACTAGAAGGCCCTTTCAATGTAATCCCCATCACTTCTAGAGAGCTTTCTTCCTCCTCATTAGAAGACTCATCCTCTGTCATAGATGACCAATCCTTGCCTGGAACTCCATTCATCAACGGTGGTCTCTAATGCAAGATCCTCTTGTTAATCCTCCTTCATGTTGTAGATAGTACTCTTCCATTTTTTCTGCAGCCCCTTCTGTGACCTTAGCTCTAAAGCCCCTGTCTCTCCCAATATTGTCTGGCTTTTATTCCTATTAGCCATGGTCGCCCAAGAATGAGTGGAGAGCTGTCCCCCTTCACTGGCATCACATACATGTTAAGCTCCAATTGCACTCCACACACCTTTACCTTGACTTTCTTTATAACTCCCAAACAATTTACTACTACATTGTTAGCTATTTTGGCCCTAAATTCAGTAGTTTCACTTACCTCTAATCCCAAACGATGCATCAAATTTACTGTCATGACACAAATTTTTGCGCCTCCATACACATATGTCTTTGATACTCTTAGCCCATTGATTTCGGCTTCCACTAGATGCACAATATCTTTTGTCTTTCTAGCCTTGATTGCATTCACGTGCCTATTCTTCATGGGTCTAATGCTTACCATCTTTGACCATTGTCACCACACTATTGTGGCCATGAAATTTTTGGCCCTTGATCCCTCACATTAGCAAGCAAATCATAAGCTCTAATACGTTTACCTAGGGAAAAATCATCTAGCTCAATGCATCGGCATGAGCAAGCCCTCCTCTTTTTACTGCCACATGTCTTTGAAACCTTAAAAGACTCTGCCTCTTCTTTCATATTTTCAACCTCCTCTGGTGGTGTAGGCTCCATCCTCTCAATTCTACGGGCTTTCTTCACCAACACTACTTCAACCTCTACTACTTTGGCCTTCCCTTTGACATCACTCTCATCCAAACTGATCATCCTGACGTCACAATTCTCTAGTGGCTGGATATGCAAGGGCGACACCTTTGCAAGTGGCCGAGGATGCTGGAGAGCTTGAACCGGCAGTGGAGGCCCTGGATTCGATGGAACAAGCCTCTCCCTAGGTGGTGCCACTTGTTGTCCCCTCCTTGGTTAGAACCCATTTTCTGGTAGACGCCTGGGATGAGGGCAAAAGTACATATCATGGCCACTCTCCCGACAATTATAGCAAATATACTCTCTTTCTTGTCTCCTTGGGCCCCAATTGCCTTCATTTGCAAGGGGAGGGGGCCGTACTCCTTGCATTAAATTCAACGAAAGGCTTTTAAGTTGATTATTAATGCATTGTAGAAGCTCTTGCTGTGGCATTTCTGGTTCGGGTGGAACCTCTGCTATTTCTCTAGGCCTTGGCATAGTTGGTAAAACCTACATGGGCTTAACTGCCCCCTTCAATTGGGCTTGATACTTCAATTTCCTATCTTTCTCCCTAGCATAAGTGACTAATTCTTCATAGGATGTGGGAAACTTGCCTTTGACCTTCTCCCTTAGTAGAGGGTAGAGTCTGGCCAGAAAACAATCTTTCTTAAGGCAATCAGGTACTCTCTCTTCCTCGGCTAAGGAGTGATGGGACCTAAAATGGGCCGGCACTGGCTATAGCACTAGCCGGACCTCATGCATACGACAGACAACCCCACCACACGGCCTCACAGGCCACGAGCATCTAAAACTCACTTTGCACTAAATGCTTATGACGATTTTGCGTTTATATCCAATATGTAGTCCAACGTTCACCTTCCCTTCTCCTCAAAGGGAGATCCCATAACATATAGGCATAATGCCTCGTAATACACATAGGGAAGCACCTCTCGGTTGATTGCCGTGGCTCCATTGTGACTCTCCTACACCTCGGGGATTAGCCCTAAGATGTGTCACTAACACATATAACATAACACACAAACTCCACTCTTTCATAATTCAGTGTTCTAGGAGATTTTGATTTGCCTCACAAAACTTTTCCCAATGGAAACACCTGTCTAAACCTACAGCTTAGGTTTCATGTCCTCTTAGTGTTGGTCAAAGTTTATCAATCAAGTGCAATGCATTCCAGGAGATACCACGTGACGTGCTTGATGCAAGGTGTATGATGATTGTGCACAACCATTTAATGATTAAAAAATCAGCCATGTGAGGTACAAAAAACATCCATTTCATGAATTTTAACTAAGGGTTACGTGCTGCGCTGCTTTAGGGACCAGCACCGGAACTTCCGTGCTACTACTCGCCTATATTTAATTATGGAATGATCCCTAAATGCTATGCGCAAAAAGGAAAATCATAATTTGTATCTTTTCAACAATTAGATCGTCACACAACCTCCATCCCCCCCTCACCGTTTAGGTGTTGCTGCGGTGTATAGGTGTAAATGGTTGTTTTGTATCATTTTTGTATGTAAAAAGCGATAAACATGGACTATAACACAAAGGACAAGGCCAAAATGAGGCTTAACCTCATGCTTTAACCTTGCCAAATATTCACACACATAAATCTTATTTTTTCATATTTTTTGAGCATAAAAAACCTAAATTTTTCTATTTTTTGTTATTTTTCTCTATTCATTATTCATGAAAAATAGATATTTTCTAATTTATTTATATTGGCTGATTGTTTTGACTAATATTTGACATTTTCTCTGATTTTATCCCATTTTCATCCCTTTTCTCCAACTCAAAATAGAAAAAAACCACTAAGTTTCACTAAAAACGACATTTTACGGGTTTTAAAGAATTAATAACGACTCTAAATCATTGCAGGTTCTGTATTTCTGTAATTCTAACCCTCAACCATGATGCAAAAAAGGTTCAAACAAAATTTCATTACATATGAACAACATTTGGACCATGAATCAACAAAAACAATCAAATTTCTTTGTAAAATTGAAGCATACCGCGTGTCTTGCATGTTGCGGGTTTTTTAATAATTATTATGAGCAGCCCACAGACAAACAACCATTCTTCAGTGATGAACCTCTTTTCTCAGCCTCGTCTTCATCTTGACAATCCGATCACAGCTGGACAAGCATTCTTCAGCCCCTCTTCTTCTTGATTTCTTGCACATGAATAGCCTCTATGTAGGAGAGAGAGGAGGAGAGAGAAAGACTAAAAACCAAAATTTCATTCCCTTCATCATATTGCACGTGGTTACCATCAAAATCTTGTCCTCTCTGCATGGATCAGGGATCTTCCCTTCTCTCTACATGATTGAGTATCCAAGAGGCACATACATCCCCAAAAAAATGGGGTGTCTGATGCCAAGAGGCATATTTCACGGTGGATTCCGTGAGGTTTTACGGTGGATTTCGTAAACTTTGATGACCGGGGCTCATACACAAAGTGGATTCTTTGTGCGAGAAGTTGATGGGGACGCTTGTCCTTTTCGGGTGTTTCATTAATTTAGTGTGTACATGGGTGATTCCATAGGAGTGATTCCGTAAAATGCATATTAAATTAATAAACGTTTATGAGTTTAGAGTGCACACTCGTAATAAATTAAGGTTAGGATTTATTTCTAACTAGTTGATTTATTTATGTAGCTGAAGACTGCTAGGTATTCACTTTTGTTGGTTTAATTGTATTATTTTACTAATGATTGTGAATGCTTCAGTCGATGTGTAGAGATAGCAGCAGTGGCGGAGGAAAGCATTGGAGTTTAGTGAGTATTTGATCTATGGATTATATTTTGATAGGCGCCATACCTATATTTTGTCATGTCTATTGGGTTATCGATTATTTATTATTATTTTGTATGCGCCCATGCGCACGAATATGTTATTTCTATTTGGACATTGTATTGGGCGTGCCACACTCTTTGGGCACCGTCCATTAGCTTTATTCCTATTTTTGTAAAAGCAAACTCAAAAGCTAAAAGCTTGTTATATTTTTGTAAATTGTGCTATTATTGAGCATGAAGAAGAAATATACATAAAATACATGCTTTGTGAAGCGCTTACACAAGGCATGGGGGGAGATTGCACCCAATTGGTCTCTTGCTCTTGTCGTTCATGCTTTTTACCTTGTAACTTGTGCAAAAAGTAGAGTTCATTGTTCTTGGGGACCTTCCGGGATTCACTACGTGAGCATACAGCGACCGATCTGTGCACCAATGTCAATCAAAAAATGCCCCTCCTTGCATCACGATATGTTTTTGCATGTTTTCTTCATTGAGAGTTTTTTCATTTCATTTATAAAATGTCTACTTTAAAAAAAAACCACTTTCACACTACTATAGAAGGGTTTTCAGCCTATTTGGGGGTGCAAACGGACTCCGATTTGAGATCCGTCTGGGCGGATGGTTTCGTGGCATAGAAATCTACACATTGATTTTCCATGAAAATTAGCATTAGCGCTTTAAGGACTTGTTGCTTAAAATCGTTCTGATTGCCACCGCCGCCTTCGACCAAGTCTATTGTTTCCCTGATATTTATAATTTTTGGCTATTTTTAAGCACTTCTCAATATAAAAAATCATCTGTCAAGGAGGCTATCCGTTTATCCCACAATTTTATAAACATGCATTCATATGCTTGGTACTCCCATGGTAAGGTTTGGCGAAGATCTAGGAGTTGCCTCCAAAGATCTTTAGGAGACTATGTATCTTGGTACTCATGCAAGAATGCAATCTTGAGATCCTCCCAGTTACCCCTTGTAGCCTCTAGGAGAGCTTGATACCATACTCGAGCATCACCCTTTAGAACTAAAAAGAAGGCCCATACTTTGGTTGCTTCATCATCCTGGCCTGTGATTAGGAAGGCCATTTCTAAGTCATCTAGAAAGTCTAGAGCTTTCTCCCCTTTGTGCCCAAAAAAGCTTGGAAAAGCCATGATAGGAAGATGTTAATCTAGCTCAATACAAAACAAAGATGAACACGTCTAGGCCTAATTCATATCTTATTAAGGGTAGAATAAATGGATTCACAGATGCATTAATCTTAGCAAGACGATGAGGGCCCAATAAGTCCCTTATGATATTTTGGAACCTGAGCTTTGTACTAGTTATTATGTGCACGGTTTGCCTAGCAAGAGGACGGATAGGTCCGTATAAATCCCTATGATTCATGGATGCACTTAGAGTAAAATGAATATGTGCACATTAAAGGAGATGTTATAATCCAAAATAGGGAATATTATGGGTTCACGGGACAATAAGATCTCTCTAAACCTCTCAACTTCAAAATAGAAGACCAGCCTTTGCTGAAAATGTTTTTTTTAAACTAATACAAACATCCATCCTAATTTTTTGAACTGATTGAAAGTTGTAAAAAATAAGATTATTGATTTATGCATTAACTATAAATTTCCATCACAAACTTTTATGAAGCGTGTTGCTAAAGCTCTGGCCTCTTAGATCCCACCACTCGAGAGATGTGAAGGATTTGCTTACCAGTGATTAGCCTAGCTTTGGTGTGACCATCATCAGCCTTGTAAAGTTCATAGGCTTGGATAGCTACCTTCTCAATTACTTTGAGCCTTCTTGCTAGTAGTAGTTGAAGCGTATCACTATATGTAGCCTCTCACAAATACCGCACACCACTGATGTGTAACTCCCTCTCCAAAAACTTGTTAATCTCCGAATTTGAAATGCCTTCACCACTTGAAGACGAGGCTCTTTAGAAAGTGTCTTTACACTAGACACAAAGCACTCAGCACAAGATTTCTCATGAAGTAAAGAAGGGTATGTGTAATTAACTTGCTTTACCCGCATACGTGCCGTTTAAAGATTCTTATTCTCTTGAGCTTCTTTTGAAAACCATAGTGATACTCTTGAGAAAAAAATGCCTTGAATAGGGTTTGATGAAGATTCCTCAATAGTGGACAGCTTCTTAGATGTTTCTTCCTTTCATAGAAATTGTAGAGCGTAGCTTGAGAAGTCGTCAGCGAGGGCACTAAACTGAGAGCTAAAAAGATGAGTGGGTTGGCTCTTACCTACCCAGCCTCCAATCCTCACTAAGAGAGCTAAAGAAGGACACCACCTAGGCAAAAGGGAGGATGGGCTAGGACATCCCTTTCATAAGTGAATGGAAAGAACTAAAACACAACTTCACAAGAGAGAATTTGTAGCCCATCTTAAGGGAAATGGAGATGATGAAAGGTTAAGAGAGGTGATGGCTCCTAATTTTCCCCATGAATATATATATAACATGATAAAATAAGAATTCCCCACCAATAGAGCATATGGCAAGTCTTACTTAATAAGTTTAAGTATGAATGTAGAGGGAGAATTGAAAGAGAGTACATACGATCTGGATACCATATGATCTAGATGTCATATGAGAATATGAGAGAGATGAGAAGAGAGGGAGACACGAGGAGAAGAGGTAGAGGAAGCTTGCCATTATGTATTCATGGAATGCTATATAAAAAAAGAGACTCACTCATAAATTACCTAAAAAAGATAGACTAGCATGAGGGTGTTGCATAATGTGCTCTTAGGGACTCCCCTTTGGGCTTGGTGATCTAGAGTGCTCTCATGTGCTTGTGATTGTGTGTTTACATCTCCATGGATACCTTATAGAGTCTCCATGAGAGATTAGATTAAGATAATCTTCTTGATTAGCATCCTAGATGATGTATGGAATCTTTGATAATATGGAGAATAGTGGCATTGGGGCAAGTCTCCACCTTGGTCATCATGCAAGTAGCCAACGATTGTGGTAGACAAGCTAGAGAAAGGGAGCTAGATTACAAGAGGTGGGTGTTCGAAGCACATTATTAAAATATATTACAAGAAGGATAACATGGGAAGTTGATGTAAAAGGGTCAAAGAGAGAAGAAAATTGTCTGCAACTAGCAGTCTCTGCGCCTTTGTAACTTCATATCGGTGAAGAATCTGAAAAAAGTTTATTTTGCAACTTTGTAGACTAGGTCAAAACCGGTCGGGTTGCATGATTGTTTTCTTGAAATTAGATTTTTTGTGAGATTTATTAAAATTATTAAAAATAGCTTCCAAAAGCTGCTTTGACTTTAATTCCTTATATATATATAAATACATATAAGCATATGACAGAGGGGGTCCATGCTTGTAAACTTTTGTGTAAGATCCAAATGACACCATGATGTAGACATTGACTTGTGTACAAGGGTGAGGTGTGTCAAGAATCGCGTGGTGGGGGGGATTTGCTTAAGCTGCTGCACCAAACATACACTGTATACACAAGAGGAAGCTCACTTAAGAACACAAGAAGAGAGATGGAGGCCAAAATGTTTTCTTGTTAGTTTCTTCTTCTTCTTCCACACACTATACAATATACACAAAGTATAGATAAGATACAACATAAATGAAAGTGGCCTACTAAATCAAACAGTGCATAACTGACTATACTAATCAACTAGCGCTATGTCTTTGCTAGCTGTAGGTAGGTGTAACCAACTAAATATAATAAGTGATAAGTTAGTGGCCATGTGAGTATCATAATGACCACCAATGTGCTAAGTGTAGACATGTGGACCCATCTAGCCAGGCGGTCCATCATCAATGTCCGCATGTGTTGAGCTTGCCATCTCAATACTCCCCCTCAAGCTCAACTCTATCTCTACAACTCCAAGTAAGCTTCGGAACTTTCGAAGCTTCTCTGCACCCAATGCCTTTGTGAAAATGTTAGCTATCTGATCCTGTGTGTTGACATATACCAAGTCAATCTCTCCTGCAAGTACCTTCTCTCTCACAAAGTGGTAGTGCACCTCAATGTGTTTTGTCTTAGCATGGAATACTGGATTTCTAGCTAACTGTATGCTGCTCATGTTGTCACAATGAATGACAACTGGACCATCTCCCTACACATCAAAATCACCTAATAACTTTTACAACCATACCACCTCACATGCTGCCATAGCAACACCTCTGTACTCAGCCTTTGTACTTGATAAAGCAACTGTAGGTTGCTTTTTGCTGCTCCATGTAACTGCTGTACTACCAAGGGAAAACATGAATCCACTTGTAGACCTTCTGTCTGACATGCTACCAGCCCAATCTGCATCTGTGTATCCAATTACCTGTATGTCCTTACCTGCCTCATAAAAAAGTCCATAATGTAAAGTGGACTTTACATACCTCAATATACGTATAACTACATCCAAATGAGGCTTTCTAGGCATCTGCATAAACTGACTGACAAGGCCAATAGCATAGCTCAAGTCTAGCATTGTGATAGTCATGTAAATCAAACTTCCTACTATCCTCATGAACATAGTAGGGTCTTCTATCTCATCCCCAACATCAGCACTCAGCTTCACATTTTGCTCCAATGGTACTGAAAGAGGATTATATGCTGTCATACTATACTTAGATAACATATTCGAGCCATACTGCCTTTGGGATAGCCATATACCATCATTACATCTGATCACCTCAATACCAAGAAAGTATCTCAGCGCACCCAAATCTTTCATCTCAAACTTCTTCTTCAAGAATTCCTTAACACTGTCACTTGTAATAATCAAGTCATCCACATAGATGACTATGAAGACTAAACTTGCATCTCCCTTTCTCACATAAAGTGAGTGATCATCATAAAAAATACAAAATCCAATATTGACAAGATACTCTCCAATCTTGTCAGACCATGCTCTAGGTGCTTGCTTCAGCCCATAGAGCGCCTTCTTTAACTTGCACACATACGTGGGATGCTCTAAATCCTCATAACCTCTGCTGGCTGCTCTATATACACTTCTTGTTGCAATTCACCATGCAAGAAGGAATTCTTAACATCCATTTGCTGCAAACTCCAACCTTTGGCTACTTCCAAGGCAATGATACACTTAACAGCTGCTGCCATCCTAGCAACTGGACTGAATGTCTCTTCATAATCTATGCCATATGTTTGAGCATAGCCTTTTGCAACCAGCCTAGCCTTATACTTGCTAACTGAATCGTCTGCATTATGCTTGACTTTGTATACCCACTTATAGCCAATAGCTTTCTTACCCTTAGGTAAGGGTACCAAATCCCAAGTCTTATTGGCTTCTAATGCAGCCATCTCCTCATCCATTGCTATATCCCAATGAGCATGACCAACAACATCCTCAAAACAAGTGGGCTCAACATCCTCAACTAGTTTCACCATATAAGCATAATGGTGAGCTGGATAACCTTCAAAACCAAATCTTTTAACAGGGTATCTGACTCTGCTAGATCTGCGTACCACTGGATCACTCAATGGAGCCTTTACATTACTATGAGCTCTCTGTACACCTGGCGTCCTGACTAAAGGAATGCCAAGCTCATCATCCAAACTCTCCAAACCACTAGAATCTCCATCAAATCCCAAATGACTGGTAGATGCATCATTACCATCCAGCACTTTCTTCTTTCCTTTGTCCTTCCCTGCAACACTTATAGATCCACCTGAAGATGTGGGGCTACTCCTTAGTCTCCCAGACCAAGGGCTCACTGTAGGTGTAGTACTAGATGATGTTTCTGGTCCACTAAGACTCCGTGATACTTGTTTGTCTTTCTGAACATAGCTCTCTTGATCATTTTCATCATCCAAAACATCACCAGCAGGTGTATACAAACTTCCCATCTCATCAAAGATAATATCCCTGATCATTCTGAACTCACCTGTGACAGGGTTATAACACTGATACCCTTTCTGCTCTAAAGAGTACCCAATAAAAATACATTTTTCAACCTTTGGATCAAGTTTTCTCTGTAGCTCATTTGGCACATGAACATATGCAACACATCCAAATACCTTTAAGTACAATACATCGGGCTTCTTGCCAGTAAAGCACTCTTCAGGAGTCATCCCATAAACTACAGCTGTGGGACTTCTGTTCATAATGTAGATAGCACTATGGACAGCCTCAAACGAAAAATGTTTGGGCATATTCTTTTCAGCCATTAATGCCCGTGCAACTTCTGCAATATGCCTATTTTTTCTTTCTACTACACCATATTGCTGTGGGGTATACCTGCAAGTAAATTGCCTCTTTATCCCATGAGTCCTCAAGAAACCACTGAACTCATTAGAGAGGTACTCTCCCCCTCCATCTGATCTCAAGAACTTTACTTTTAAGCCTGTTTCTGTTTCAACAGCTGCCTTAAAAGATTTGAAGTGCTCAAACACATCACTCTTTCCTTCATGAAGTATACCCATAGCTTCCTTGAATAGTCATCAATAAATGTGACAAAGTATTTGCTGCCACCAAGAGATACATTCTGTGTAGGCCCCCAAACATCTGTATGTACTACATCAAGTATATTTCTGCTCACTTCTCTATCATGCGAGAAGGGTTGTCTCACCTGCTTACCAAACTGGGATGCTTCACAGACTTTATGTAATTCTGCAACTCTAAAACAAGGCAACCCTGTAACCAATCCTCTGGATTGCATTAATTTCAGCCTTTGCACATTTGCATGTCCAATATGTTTATGCCATATTTCAATATCTACAACTACTCCTTTTTCTTTAGCATACATAGCAACATCCATTGTAGGAATTCCAGCATCTAAAGTGAACATTCGGCCAACACTACTTCCTTTTGCGACCAACTTGCACTTATCATTAAAGTCTTCTACAAAACAACCTTTTGCATTGAATCATACTTGCAATCCCTGCTCTACCATTTGGCCAATAGATACTAGATTCTTTGTAATTAATGGCACATGTAATACATCTGTCAGACTCTTTGTCTGGCCATCATACAAGGACAAGGGAACCTTTCCAATGTGTGAAATTGGGTGGCATGAATCATCACCCGTCTGCACATAACCTGGGTTTTGTAAGTCCTGCATCTCTCCATACCATTCAACATGACTGGTCATATGATTAGATGCACATGAATCGACATACCATACATCGTCATGTGTCCCCTTTCCTGTAACTGCATTCATCATATGCTGCATAACAAACAGACGCTCATTTTTGTCTTCATTTTGTCGTGAAGATGATGTATAGTTTCCTTGTTGCAATTTACCACTGCGAATATCATCCTTCTTTGCATAGCAATGGGCTGCAATATGGCCTGTTTTGCCACAATAATAGCAAACAATAGTAGAATTTCTAGAACCTCTATTCTGCCATTCACCTCTTCCTCTAGAGCTCTCCCTACCTCTAAAGTTTCGTCTGCCTCCAGAAACCTGCATTTCACTAAACTGTTGATTGAACCTATTTTGCTGGTTATCGCCAGCATGTCCCATACCACGGCCTCTCGAAGAGGATCTTCCACGTCCCCTTCCTGAACTTGAGTAGAATGCTTGGACCTATTCACCATTTCTTTCAGACGAATCACCTTGCATATTGATCTTTTCAGTAATCATGAGAAAGATCAGCTCATCAAAATCTGGAAATGGCTTCCATACATATACTGAAGTAACAAATGATTTCCATGCCTTCTCATTGTTAAGGCCACTTAGAGTGGATGAAACCAAATCATCATCATCCGGCATTGCATCAATCGCTACTAAGGCATCTGCAATGATCCTCACCTTCAACAAATACTCATTGACAAACATTTTCCCTTTCTTCAAGGCATTCAACTCTTGCTTGAGTTGAATCTTTCGTGCCTTTGTATTTACTGAAAACATGCTCTCAAAAATTTTCCAAGCTGCATGTGAAGTTTTTGCATTCCTGATATGTCCCAGCATAGTATTATCAATGACTGCAGATAGCCAGTACATCACCTTTTTGTCTTTCGCATTCCACTCTTTCCATGCTTTTAACTCATCTGCAGTTGGAGGGATACCTAGCTCTGGCTCATTTTCTTCACCTGAGACAAACTCATAAAGGCCCTTTCCAATAAGGAAGTTCGTCACACAAAACTTCCATGAAGGGTAGTTGTTCTTGTCGAGCTTCTCAATAATGGGATTTCCACTATTCTCTGCCATGATCACAAACAAGGATACAACACAGCAAGCTAGCCTTTTGCAATCTTTCACAACACGTGCACAACAATACACCAAGCAATCTTTTTCATTGATTGCTCAATAGTACATGTAATCTGCAACCTGTTTGCAAATAAACCTTATGTTTGCTTCCTGCAAACACCTCAAAAATTACAGATTTGCAATCTATAATCTACGCACCCACTTTTGGTCAATACAGTCGAAATCACAGTGTATCTTGAAACTGCTGTTCGCAAAGTTGCGGCTCTAAAATGGGGCCTGAAACGGCCTCAGACACCCAAAATAAGTGCGGAATGCCCTAAAAGGCAGAATATACAGTGATCTGCTCGCACACCAAATCTCACAGCAATATGAGATTTTTGCTCGACCCTGCTTCCGGTGTCTCCACAGGCACTATCCAAGAGAGAGAGTGGAAGAATGGGAGAGCTTCTTACCCATTGCTTGCTTGCTCGAACCTTGCTTCTTCTCCCTCACTTCAGCCTTCGAAATCATCCTGTCTCAGTGGCGTGGCTCTGATACCATGTCAAGAATCGCGTGGTGGGGGGGATTTGGTTGAAGAAGAAGAAGAAGAAGAAGAAGAAGAAGAAGAAGAAGAAGAAGAAGAAGAAGAAGAAGAAGAAGAAGTTTTTTTTTTTTTTTTTTTTTTTTTTTTTTTTTTTTTTTTTTTTTTTTTTTTTTTTTTTTTTTTTTTTTTTTTTTTTTTTTTTTTTTTTTTTTTTTTTTTTTTTTTTTTTTTTTTTTTTTTTTTTTTTTTTTTTTTTTTTTTTTTTTTTTTTTTTTTTTTTTTTTTTTTTTTTTTTTTTTTTTTTTTTTTTTTTTTTTTTTTTTTTTTTTTTTTTTTTTTTTTTTTTTTTTTTTTTTTTTTTTTTTTTTTTTTTTTTTTTTTTTTTTTTTTTTGT
>NC_141154.1:13646401-13695652 GCF_053477565.2 Lygodium microphyllum
ACGTTGGTGGTCATTATGATACTCACATGGCCATTGACCTATCACTTATTATATTTAGTTTGTTACACCTACCTATAGCTGGTAAAGACATAGCACCAGCTGATTAGTGTAGTTGGTTATGCACTAGTAGGCCACTTTCCTTTATACTGTATCTTATCTATACTTTGTGTACATTGTATAGTGTGTGGTAGCAGAAGATGAAACCAACAAGAAAACGTTTTGGCCTCCATCTCTCTTCTTATGTTCTTGAGTGAGCTTCCTCTTGTGTATTTATACAGTGTGTGTTTGGTGCATCAACTCAAGAAAATCCCCCCACCACGCGATTCTTGACATGGGGTACTCCCTGACCTTAACACTTCCCTTCTTAGTCAACCATGGAGCCAACATCTCTACCTCTACGTCAATGACCTTTCCAACAAGCAATGTTGTGGCCCATTTTAGAGCCACAAGGTTGCGGATAGCAATTTCAGGGCACACTGTGATTTCGGCTGTATTGACCGAAAGAGGATGTATAGGTTACAGATTGCAAATTTGTAATTTTTGAGGTGTTTGCAAGAAGTAAACATAAGGTTTATCTACAAACAGGTTGCAGATTACATGTACTATTGAGCAATCAGTGAAAAAGGTTGCTTGGTGTAGTGTTGTGCAAGATTGTAGAAGACTAGCTTGCTGTGTTGTATCCTTGTTTGTGATAATGCCAGAAAACAGTGGAAATCCCATTATCGAGAAGCTCGACAAGAACAACTATCCTTCATGGAAGTTCCGTGTGACGAACTTCCTCATTGGAAATGGCCTTTATGAGTTTGTTTCAAGTGAGAAAAGGAGCGAGAGTCGGGATCCCTCCAACTACTGCAGATGAGTTAAAAGCATGGAAAGATTGGAATGCAAAAGGGTAGAGTAAATTGGATTAATGCTCCTCTGTCGTTGCTATATAGGCTTAGCATCAAGCTCATATAGTGGGATCAATCCCCTTTAAGTATTTGTAAGACCAAGCAAAAATATCAAGGTTCTCTTTCAATAGGTTATAAAGGATCAATAGCTTCTCTTTTGGAAGGCTACTACCCACTTTGAGATGTCTTTCTGTGCATTTTCTTCTCACCTTTCAATTTTTGAATGAAGGTCTCGTCATTGATTTCTTCTAGATACATGTCAAACTCCCTCAAGGGAGTGGTATCCTCATCTGATGCTCTACTAGAACTAACTTTATCTTTAGTGGGGGCTCGTCTAGCTCTTTGGAATGTTGAAATGGTACCAAGGTTGTTTTGGATTTTGTTGGAGAGTTGATTACTTCTTGAATCAAGAACTCATCTTTCTGAGGATGCATCTAGGAATGCCACATAACAAGGACCATCTAAGTTCTATTTGGGCTGCGGAACTAGTGCTTGTTGGTAATGTATATCATCACCATCCTTTCTCAAGAAGGGTAGTTTAGGGTGATAAGAGCCACTAATAAAGGAATGATTAATTTTTTTACTCCACTTCTTATAAATATTTTTCCTATGATGAGATTCATTTACCAATCCAAAGGGTACCATAGTCATTTTGTCCAACAACATGGGATTTGCATCTGAGGGTAGAGGTAGAGAACAACCCTTGAGATTACATATACCATTCTTGGTATGGGAGGAGGTAGGACTCCTCTTCTTGAGGATATTCACAGCCTTGCTTCAACTTCATCATATAGTCTTGCACCTTTGACTACACTTTGTAGGTTGACTGGTCTTCTCAACTCCAAAAACTTATGAACTTCTAGTTATAGGCCTCTAAAGAAAAACTCAATTTTAGATGTCTTTATCTAAGTTATGGTTGGTCCATCTCTTTAGTATGGATTGCATTCTAGAGGCATATGCATTCACCTATTCTCCAAAGGGTTGACTTAAGTTCATGAACTCCTCTTGCATCCACTCTTCAAAACCTTCACACCTAAATTTGGTAAGAAAGGATAGCATGTGCCAAACTTCCATACACTAAAAAGAGATACACCTTTGAAAGTGGTAAAGAATATTGCCAATCAATGCTCTGGGATTTTCACATTACACTACAAGGATATGAGGAAATAACGACTGCCAATTCCGATGCAAATCAATGGTGTTGCTATTTGCATTGCAATTGCGACGCAAATAGTGTCAGTACTCAGAGTTAAAAAATGGTCAAAACGTGAGCACGGCATTTTGCTGCGAAGAGCGAAAGAGAGAGAAAAAGACATCGTGAGATTGTGAGGGAGAGAGAGAGAAAGAGAGAAAGAGAGAGAAGGAGATCTTCTCACCATCGTCGCTTCCACTGTCGCAGTTTGTGAAGAAGAGGAGGAAGTACACGAAGGTCGAAGAGGGACCGTCGCAAGAGGAGACAAATAATCCATCCTCGGGCCTTTGCAGTGAGTACATTGCTCCCTCTTGGTTTGTTCTTATTCTTTTTTCTTTTCTTTTTTTTGTTTTTGTTGAGAATGAGGTGCATCGAGGGAGAAGAAGAAAGGAAAAGGAAGAAAGAACGAGAGAGAGAGGGAATAAAAATGAAACATAATAAAGAAAGAGAGAGAGAGAGAGAGAGAGAGAGAGAGAGAGAGAGAGAGAGAGAGAGAGAGGGAGAATGAATGAGAAAACACGAGGGGGTAGAGAGAAACAAAGAGAGGGTTTGTTCTTATTCTTTCTTTTTTTTGTTTGTTTTTTTAAGAATGATGTGTATTGAGGGAGAAAGAGAGGAAATGAGATAGGAAATGACAGAGGGAGAAGAAGAAAGGAAAAGAAAGAGAGAACGAGAGAAAGAATAAACATGAAAGATAACAAATAAATAGAGAGAGAGAGGGAGGGAGAAAGGAGAATGAGTGAGAAAACATGAGGGGTGAAGAGAAACAAAGAGAGGGTTTTTCTTGAGAATGAGGTGCCTTGAGGGAGAAATTTAGGAAATGAGAGAGAGATAATAAAAAAGAAAAAGGAAGAGAAAACGAGAGAGAGAGAGAGAGAGAGTGAGAGAGAATAAACATGAAATATAACAAAGAAATGGGGAAGAGAAGAGAGAGGGAGAGAGAAGGAAAGAGGAGAATGATTGAGAAAACTTAAGGGGGTGGAGATAAACAAAGAGAGGGGCAAAAAATAAAGAGAGAGAAATAAAGAAAGATAGGAAATGAGAGAGGGATAAGAAGAAAGGAAAGGAAAAGAAAATAAGAGAGAGAGAGATATCCTGAAATCTGTGTAGGAAGCAGACTGTCTGAAATAATGCCTCCACTAGCATGGGTGGTGTGGCAAGCTCTGCTCGCACAATGTCATGTGGGACTGAGGCCTTGCTGTGAATCAATCTAGATATCATGATCACCTGAGGTCTCTCCATCAATGTCCATACATAATCGGCAAGGCTTGGCCCCCATATAGATGCTCCATACATCAGTGCTGGAGTGACTAGAGTATCAAAGAGCCACCCCTTGGTGCGAGGCTCCTGGAAATGTGCCTGATGACACTGTCACTCCATAAGAGCCAATGCTGAGTATCCTCTAGTGAGGCGGTCACGAGCTGCCTGTGTCATCGAGAAAGTCCCTGAAGCTGCTGTAAAGGTGACTCCCAAATATACATATGATCCAGTGACCTCAATACTCCCTCCTGCTGCCATGAAAATACTCTGTCTGCATATCTGAGCTGATGTATGGAATATAAGAACCTTGGTTTTACCAAGGTTCACTGTCATGCCTCTCTGTATGCAAAAATCATCCAATGCTAATAAATGCTGCTGTAATCCCTGAGCTAAGTCTGAGACCAACACAATGTCATCTGCATATAGTAAGATATGAACTGTGGCTCCACTGAGATCTATACCTCCACTGGCTCGCTGTTGAATAGAGAGAGAGAGAGAGAGAGGGGGAGGGAGTGAAGAGAATGAGTGAGAAAACATAAGGGGGTGGAGAAAAACAAAGAGAGGGGCAACAAAGAAAGAGAGAGAGAAAGAAAAAAAAGGGGAGAGAACATAAAATGAAGAGTGCAAAGAAAGGTTCAAAGAATTGGAGAGAAAACCAAGACTTTAGTTTATGTTAATTTTGTTGAGTTACAAGAGAAGAAATCTCTTCTTAAAAAAATTAAGTAAGAAAAAGAGAATGAGAAAAAAAAAAATTGTTGTAATGTAGGCAAAATAGAAAATAATGAAGATCGTAATGTTCAAGATCGCGAGGCATAGCGATGGATGGAGTGCCCGAGCCAATCCACCACTTGGAAGACACTACCTAGTCTATACTATCAATACCAAAGGAGATAGGTAGCCTTTCAGACTTTCCTACAATCTTGGAGCCTAAGATGGAGGTAATGATCGATACATTGATGCCCATGGATGTCAATACATCTAATCGGCTTAGAGAGAAAGCATCCATACCATTATATGATGGGTGCCGAGTATCTCGCTTGAAGACGCTGCTTGCACTCCTAAGTGTGCAAGAAAATAATGAGAAGAGCGATGTGTGTGTGGCCGAGTTGTTCAGTACCTTCTACGTATGCTTCATTGATTTCTTTTTTGTACCATTATAAAAAACAATTGTGCTTTTTCAAGGTGTTTTATGATTTCTTTTTAGGTTGCTAAAGTATCATATATTACTACTTAAAAATACCATGTCTGATTCTCATGATGATGTACGACATGTTTTAGGAAATCTTGGCAAGGACTAAAATAACATCAATACATGTGTCAATAATTGCGTGTTGTTTCAAGGAGAGTACGAGACTATGGAGACATATCCAAAGTGTGGTACTCACAGGTATTGATAGGATTTGCAAGGGAAAACCATCCCTCAGAAAGTTCTTAGAAACTTTTCACTTATCCCTCGTATACATCACATGTTTCTTACGTTGGGCTTAGCAAGCTTGACAATGTGGCATGCACAGAATAGATCCATAGATAGAGCCCAACAAATATCAGCGAATTCACGTGCATGGAGCCACATTGACTCTACCTTTCTAGGCTTTGCAGGAGAGCCAAGGAATATTTGGGCCATTCTTGCTATGGATGGCGTGAACCCATTCGGTCTCCACTCAAATTCTTATAGTGTGTGTCTTATAGTCATTGTTAACTATAGCATCCTGATTTTGTGGAGGAGGGGGTCATTGTGGAAGATATGAGAAAGCGTGATGGTCGACGGTCCACTGCCAATATACGAGCCATTCTCATGTGGAACATGCACGACTTTTTGGGATTCAGGGAGTGCTCAGGTAAGTAGTCATCCATTCTCGTTTGTCATATCTATCATAACTCGTGCAAGTTTGTATTCATAGGATAGAGGTGTTGGAACATATCTGGTTACATTAGGTTATCATGCATGTCCATTGTGTGGGCCACAGTTAGACTCACAAAAGTCACAAACCATGAAGAAGATGGTATATTAAGGATGCGCTTGTTAACCCCAAGCTGAGAAGGAGGAAGGATGAATGAAAAAGTAGAAAGAATATGGAAAAGGAGCAAGGACACGTAGGCTGTCTCCAAAGCTAAGCCGGGGCCAAAAGCGTAGTTTTAAATAAAAGGCGCCTCAAAAACTCCAAAAACTCTTGTAAAAGAGTGTCAGGCTCCCTCCTGTGCCACCTGTAAAAGAATAGTCGAATATAGGCCTAGGGCATGAAGCAAAAAGAGGGAATTAGAAAAAGGCACCTTGCCACAATGGCCAGTCATGTAAAAAAGGATGGGTGCCCATGGGGTTTTAGGGTTTGTATATATAAAGTTAAAAAAGTGAATGGAAGCTCATTCTTTGGTGTGTGCCCAACAAGAGCTCTTCTCTTCTTCTCCTCTCCTTGCTTGTGTGTGCTCTTGAGAGAGGGAGTGATTGTGAGTGTGAGGGAGTGAGTGAGTGGGAGTGAGGGATCAAGGGGGTGAAGCTCTTCACCATCTCCTCTTCTCTTCTCTTCTCTTTCCTTCTCTTGCGCGCATGGCTATGGCGGTTGGAGCTTGGAGATGGAGGAGGCTTGAGCATGCTTGAGCTAGCATCTAAGATCGTGGAGCTACCGGAGTGCGCAAGAGAGGAGGCAACTCATATCGGCATCAAGGTAAGCTCACTACACTCGTAGGATTGAGGGCGCGTCGGCTATGTGAGAGGTAGCCATTAGAGCTCGCTTAGAATGCTTGAACAATAAGCGGTCTATGGGTCTTGGCGATTAAGCAAAAGCTCCCACATTT
Organism: Lygodium microphyllum; assembly: GCF_053477565.2. Taxonomy (NCBI): domain Eukaryota; kingdom Viridiplantae; phylum Streptophyta; class Polypodiopsida; order Schizaeales; family Lygodiaceae; genus Lygodium; species Lygodium microphyllum. Next base: position 13,652,537 of record NC_141154.1, read on the forward strand.
TGGTTCTATTATCGCGACCAATGGATTCAAGCTTGAGCGCTTGTGCGCCCCATATCAAGCATCGAAGTAACGGATTCTCCCCCGAAACTGAGCTTGAGGTAGGTAGGAAGGTTGGGTGTTTTGATCTTTGAAACAAGTTAGTATTTTGGGTTAGTTTGTTTGTTTGATGATTGGAAAATAGGGAGAAATCATTTCAGTTTGTTGCTTTTGATTCTCGTTGCATTTAGTATAGGATAGGATTAGGAAATCAAACCGAGAAAGGGTAGGGTTTACTATTGCAACAAACAGGGCAAAACAAGGCATAAAACAGGCAAAAAATTTTGGCAAAAAGCTAGCTTGGGATACTTAATGTCGGCAAGTGAGTGATTGAGAGTGTCAAAGCCTTGCCCGGGAAGGGGTTTAAGGGCCAGGAGGCCAAGGGAGAGCTCATTTGCAACCGTTGTAGTGAGAGAGAGAGAGAGAGAGAGAGAGAGAGAATGCAAAGATTTGATTCAATCGCATCATTAGAGAGCCTACCGCTCACCCCAGGTATACCAATCACTTCTCTTGGTGCCTTAGCCAGGATCTGGAAGTTTGTTATGGGGATGATTGCCTGACTAGGGAGATTCGATCGAAATCATCATTGTGCGGCATTCGTCACGCTATGTTTGGCCTGTCTGAACGGCCCTTGTTAGGCCGAGTTCCAGACTTGGCCCTTAGACCCACCCATTCAGACCTCGACCTGAAAACCCTAATCGGCCCTCGGACCCATACTCAACTCGGCCCATCTGAGTTACTCCACTTGGCCATTTGACCAAGCCCAAAGTCCACTCGGCCCAAGTGTCCACTTGGCCCACTCAGCCCTGCGGTCAACATCTGGCTCGGCCTGTCCGAGTTACTCTACTCGGATCTCGGCCTACGAAAAACTTTTTGCACTCGGACAGGTGCGATTTGGCCCATCTGAGTCACTCACTCGACCCCTACAATTCAGACCAGTTGTTGGGCCGAGTGTGTGCCTAGCTCAGTCTCACAGATTTGACTTGACCCAACTGGAGCTTAGCCGTGCAACCTGTTGTAAGCCCTCCTGAGCCTGATTCTGGTGCACCAAGTAGACAAAATCGTAAGGCATGGCCACTTAATAGTTTGAGTGGGCTGTTGCAATACCTAGAAACCCAGAGACCTAGAGGTAACCCACCAAGCCATAAAACTTTGATTGAGCCGAAAAAAAACGGCAAGGCAATGTAGCCAAAAGGCCCTAAATCCCGTCTAGATGGCCAGAGAATTGATCTACAAAGCCTATCAGGACCGAGGGTGCATGAGACGCTTAGAGGTTGTTTATTGCACTCATCTTGAATTTCCGCACTTGAAGCGCACTTAAGAAAAACTGAAAGCCTAATTGAACACATGTGCACCAAAAAAAACACACACACGAAGTGGAGATAACTTGAGGACTGTATTTAATAAGTCAAGGAACTCACTGAGATAAGCCACTCAAGGAACCCACGAATAGGAGAGAACCCATGAATGGAGACAAACCATCAACACGCAAAGTAGGACCAAACAAGCGGTGCAAACGAAGGGGATTTGACAAACCCACTCAATCCGATCGACAGCTTGGCGAAGCACAAGAACTTGACTATGGCGGAGGAAAGCTCGGACTGCAGGTTTAACAAGGAACTCGACTTGGGCGTCTTCCTAGAGGCTATTCAACAATTGGTTCAGCAGAGCTACGATGCCCACGCCCGATATGAGCACCACGATCGGACAACAGATGCTATCATCGCAGACTTAGAAGAAGAGAGGAAGCTAGCCCATAAGGTGTTGCAAGGCATAGCCGCGCACAATAGAGACCAGCAGGCCAGGAGTCAAAGGCAAAGCACGAAGTTGTGTGAGGTACATCAAGTGCTAAACTTAGCCGGCACAAACCGTACGGATCAGAGAGAGCCCTGGAGGGATACTTAACGCTGAGTGAACTTCTTATGAAGTGATTATTAGACAACACCGTAGTAGAGCAAAGTGCTACAGCATTGGCAACCTCACTGCTAGCAGGGTTAGGAGCAACCCAAGCCTCTAAGAGCTAGTCTAAAATCTCAATAGTCGCAAAGTAGATCGACAAGTACCAACCCCATGACGACCCATACAGCTTTGTAGAGAAGTTCGAGAAAGTCTACGAAGCCAACGGTCTCAGCAACCTGACTCAGTGTTCTCAAGTGTTCGGATTCTGCTTAGGTGATAAGGGCAGGACCTGGTATACAAGCTTAGATGGTGCAGAGTGGGAAAACTTCAATAACCTCAGGAATCTCTTCATTAAGAGATTTTCCGAGCCTAGATACTCCACCAACAATTTGCTAGTATGACTAATGAATGTCAAGCAAAAAGAGAAGGGGGACATCCGTGATTATGTAACCCATGTAAGGAGCCTCTTCAAGAGAATCCCTATAGGTGAATAACCGATTGAAAGAGCATTTTCAAATGTGTTCATCAGTGGAATTATAAACGAGGAACTGTATAAGGCTTTGGCAGCCAACTCAAGCTTGCAGCAAGACATGCTAGCTAGGGTTTTTGAGGAAGCTATCAGAGTTGACGATCAACTGAAAGAGAGAAGATCCACGAGCTCCAACTCAGAAGAAACCATCTCGCGAGGTTTGAAAAGAGCATCAACCTCTGGTGAGCGACTAGCCCCATCGTCCCAAGATAAGGGGAAGGCCACCGAGACACGAACCATGACTTGGCCGATATCAAGATGGAGATAGTCAAGCTACAAGACCTATGGAGACGACCAACACAACCACACATCCAATGTGTGTATTGTGGCGGAAATCATTTGCCAGCCGAGTGTCAATACCCTCGGTCGAGACCTTGCATTAACTACGACAGGTTCGGTCATGACACTATGCACTACAGATTGCCCATTCGGTCATGACACTATGCACTGCAGATTGCCCAAGAGACTTTCGTACTCCCAACCATATGGTCAACCTTACCTAGCAAACAGACCGCAACCACTTTTTGGAAGGGGAGCCCAATTGGCCCTTCCTGCACCTAATGACATTAAATGGACATAAACCCTACAGGTATACCTAGGCCGCCCGGTCCCTATGTGACCCATCCACCAAGTGACTCTCCAGTCCACTACGTGGAAGAGCCAAATGAGGAAGAAACTTACTTATATACCCTTATGTCTCTCACAACAAAGAGGGCAATGCCGTCCTTATGGATTATCGACCCGTACCAGTGATGGCATTAGGGAGAGGATGAGGTAGGAAGGCAGACGCAGGATCTAATCATCTGTTGGATCTATGGTCACCCAGGCCATGTCTCATCACGTTGCTCCAAGAGGATGAGGTAGGAATGCAGACGTAGGATCTAATCATCTGTTGGATCTATGGTCACCCAGGCCATGTCTCATCACGTTGCCCCAAGAGGGATTAGTAGAACCGAGACAAAGCTGACCTAAGGTGTGTTGAGTGTGGAATCACCCATCTCTTCATCAACTGCCCAAAGAGAAAACCTTCTACAAATTCAGCCGACGTACCATCTGTCCCATTGGAGCTGTTCGACGTCAAGAACCTTAATGGGGAGGCCGCACTCATCCTGTTGCGGGTCATGACCCGTGCCTAGACAAACCAGGCTGGCATATCACTACTAGGGCCCAGAAACCTCGATGTAGCCTTGACGGGAAAAAATAGCCATAGGCAAAGGAAGAGGAGGCCGAAGGCTAAGATCGCATTGAAAGCTGAGAGTGCTACAACTATGCCTATTGGAAAGAAAGTCGAGGATGCAGAGACGGAAACTTTAGTCCCCCAAGACGGCCGAAAAGGGAAGTGCCAAGGTAGGGGAGTCCCCGCATCCGAAGCGCCAACTCGAGGCCATAGAGAAGGTGAAGGACTGGGTAAAAGAGGCCCAAGAGCACTTAAGAGACGCTGAGCCCATCCTAGAGGACAAGAGCGAGGATCTCATCAGCATGAGCACGGCAGACTCACCCCCTCGACCAAAGTCAGGAAGGGCAATTGCACCACCAACAGCACCCCTTAGGGCAAGCCTTGGTGCTGCAGGCCCACAAATCATTGGCCAACACAATTTAGCGCAAGAGAGGGATGAGCAGACGATAGCCTCCTCACCACGCTAGTAACCACCCCAGTGATGTTAAGCCTAGGAGACATGCTTAAGCAGCACCCCACCCTATGGCAAAACCTCAAGCATGGTCAAGGAATCACGAGAACAAGCGTCGGATCTGTAGGATCAAGACATAGAAACACAAATATCGAGTCTAAAGCTACACTCTGTGCCAAAATCCTTGCACATTAATGCTTTCTGAGAAGGCACCAAGATGCATGCAATGTTACCAGTCCTAGCCTTAGGAGACACAACAAGAAAGGAGATCGTAGACATGGGAGTCGGGGTTAGTGTGCTAAGCCATACAATACTACAGACCTGGGGAAATCCACCTATTGAGACCACTCGGTTTAATGTCACGTTAGCAAACAACATGAGGGTGAGGCCATTCAGGGTACTTAAAAATTGGCCAGTGAAAATCGCAGGTGTCCAGTTCTCTATTGACTTTATAGTCATGAAGGGGGTGGACTACAATGTCCTGTTAGGCCGGCCATGGATGCGCAATGCCAGAGTTATTGAAGATTGGGATAACGGCTTGATATTCTTAGGCAACAGGACGGAAGCTGTGAGGGTGGAGATGGACACTTGGAAAACCTCACCAGTCAACTTGGATGCCATCTCCTCGATGCTCAAGGGTGACAATCAAGTCTTTTGAGATGGCAAGCTCAACACGTGCGGACATTGATGATGGACCACCATGCTAGATGGGTCCGCATGTCTACACTTAGCACCTTGGTGGTCATTATAATACTCACATGGCCACTAACTTATCACTTATTATATTTAGTTTGTTACACCTACCTACAGCTGGCAAAGACATAGTGCCAGTCGATTAGTGTATGTGGTTATGCACTGTTTGACTTAGTAGGCCACATTCCTTTATGTTCTATCTTATCTATCAAGCAAGTCCCCCCACCACATGATTCTTGATATGGCATCAGAGCCACACCACTGAGAGAGGCTAATTTCAAAGGCTGAAGTGAAGGAGAAGAATTAAGGTTTGAGCAAGCAAGAAACGGGTAAGAAGCTCTCCCATTCTTCCACTCTCTCTCTTGGAGAGTGCTTGTGGAGACACAAGAAGCAGAAATCTCAAATTGTTGTGAGATTTGGTGTGCAAGCAGATCACTATATATTCTGAAGATACGCCCTTTAGGGATTTTCCCCTTTTATTTTGGGTGTCCAAGGCCTTTCCAGGCCCCATTTTAGAGCCGCAAGGTTGCGCACATCAGTTTCAGAGTACACTGTGATTTTAGCTATATTGACCAAAAGTGGGTGCACAGGTTACAGATTGCGAATCTATAATTTTTGAGGTGTTTACAGGAAGCAAACATAAGGTTTATCTGCAAACAGGTTGCAGATTACATGTATTATTGAGCAATCAGTGAAAAAGGTTTCTTGGTATAGTGCTGTGCATGTGTTGTGAAAGATTGCAGAAGACTAGCTTGCTATGTTGTATCCTTGTTTGTGATAAATGGCAGAGAACATTGGAAATCTGATTATTAAGAAGCTCGACAAGAATAACTACCATTCATGGAAGTTCCGTGTGATGAACTTCCTTATTGGAAAGAGCCTTTATGAGTTTGTCTCAGGTCTCAAGTGAAGAAAAGGAGCCAGAGCTGGGACTGTAGATGAGTTAAAAACATGGAAAGCGTGGAATGCGAAAGACAAAAAGGTGATGTACTGGCTATCTGAAGTAATTGATAATACTATGCTGGGACATATTAGGAATGTAGAAACTTCACATGCAGCTTCGATAATTTTTGAGAGCATGTTTTCAGTAAATAGAAAGGCACGAAAGATTCAACTCAAGCAAGAGTTGAACGCCTTGAAGAAAGGGAAAATGTCTATCAATGAGTATGTTTTGAAGGTGAGAAGCATTGCAGATGCCTTAGCAACGATTGATGCAATGACGGATGATGATGATTTGCCACTCTGAGTGGCCTTAACAATGAGAAGGTATGGAAATCATTTGTTACTTCAGTATATGTACGGAAGCCATTTCCAGATTTTGATGAGCTGATCTCTCTCATGATTACTGAAGAGATCAATATGCAAGGTGATTTGTGTGAAAGAAATGGTGAACAGGTCCAAGAATTTCACTCGAGTTCAGGAAGGGGATGTGGAAGATCCTCTTCGAGAGGCCATGGTATGGGACGTGCTGGCGATAACCAGCAAAACAAGTTCACTCAACAGTTTGGTGAAATACAAGCTTCTGAAGGCAGAGGAAACTTTAGAGGCAAGGGGGGCTCTAGAGGAAGAGGTGGATGGCAAAATAGAGGTTCTAGAAATTCTGCTATTGTTTGTCATTATTGTGGCAAAACGAGACATATTGCAGCCCATTGCTATGCAAAGAAGGATCATATTTGCAGTGGTAAATTGCAGCAAGAAAACTATGCATTGTCTTCACGACAGAATGAAGACAAAAATGAGTGTCTGTTTGTTATGCATCATATGATGAATGCAATTACAGGAAAGGGGACACATGATGATGTATGGTATGTCAATTTAGGTGCATCTAATCATATGACCAGTCATGTTGAATGGTTTGGAGAGATGCAGGACTTACAAAACCCAGGTTATGTGTAGACAGGTGATGATTCATACCACCCAATTTCACACATTGGAAAGGTTCCCTTGTCCTTGTATGATGGCCAGACAAAGAGTCTGACAGATGTATTACATGTGCCATCAATTACAAAGAATCTAATATCTGTTGGCCAAATGGTAGAGTAGTGATTGCAGGTTCAATTCAATGCAAAAGGTTGTTTTGTAGAAGACTTTAATGATAAGTGCAGGTTAGTTGCAAAAGGAAGTAGAGTTGGCTGAATGTTCACTGTAGATGCTGGAATTCCTGCAATGGATGCTACTATGTATGCTAAAGGAAAAGGAGTAGTTACAGATATTGAAATATGGCATAAACATATTGGACATGCAAATGTGCAAAGACTGAAATTAATGTAGTCTAGAGGATTGGTTACAGGGTTGCCTTCTTTTAGAGTTGCAGAATTGCATAAAGTCTGTGAAGCATTCAAGTTTGGTAAGCAGGTGAGACAACCCTTCTCGCATGATAGAGAAGTGAGGAGCATAAATATACTTGATGTAGTACATACAGATGTTTGGGGGTCTACACAGAATGTATCTCTTGGTGGCAGCAAATACTTTGTCACATTTATTGATGACTATTCAAGGAAGTTATGGGTATACTTCATGAAGGAAAAAAGTGATATGCTTGAGCACTTTAAATCTTTTAAGGAAGCTCTTGAAATGGAAACATGCTTAAAAGTAAAGTGCTTGAGATCAGATGGAGAGGGAGAGTACCTCTCTAATGAGTTCAGTGACTTCTTGAGGATTCATGGGATAAAGAGGCAATTTACTTGTAGATATACCCCACAGCTATTGAGATTCAGCAATCACACTCACTAACAGCCTCTTTGTATGGAGCTTCAGGGCCAAGGACATGCAGGCTTACCTATCCCATATGCACAGTAGTGCCTACTACAGTTTCCTACTTTCCTATAAAGCATTGTACTTGCTTCCTTTTCTTAATACAATATAGTACTCTTTTCTTATCAATAAGTGTCAGTGTCATTGTCCACATACACAAGATTGTGTTTATGAGTCCAAGTCTCAATCTTGGAACCTAAGTCACTTGTGTAACAAACAGTGTCTTTGTCTCCTACATCATGAGTTTACTCTTCTCCTTCCATCCACCATAACTCACTGCCATATACTAGATCCCACTCATTCTCACATGGTATCAGAGCGCAGTCGGGCATGGCCTAGCTCATGTCACTCCTCTCTCAGCTCCTCTTCACTCAGGTCAGCTCAAGTCCAGCTCAGTCCCAGCTAATGAGCTCATTTCTAAACTCTATCTCCACTTGACCTGTGGTAGCCATAGCCAAACCTGCACCCTGCCTCCTTGAAGCTTCTTGATCTCCCTCCACAGTCAATATTTCAACACGCTTTCTTCTAGAGATATGTTCCTTGGCTCAGGGCACTGCCTCTTGTCACTTCAAACACCGACATTGGTGACCTATAGCTCCAATATTGCGCAATTCATCAGTCGTAGTCCAAAAACAGTGCCTTCTGTTCATACAGCCCGATGTCCATCTGCGCAGCGCGATTCATCCTGGATCTTTAGGGCTTTTGAAGCCTATCACTTAGGCTATCTTGAGCTTGAATCTTGAGGCGTATGGTTTAGGCTATGAGCTAGAATCTCAGAAAAACCAGTCGTGCAGAAATCCTAAAAGAAGACCACCATAGCTTTTTGAGCTCATGCTCATCTCTCACTTCACTTTCTCTCTCCTACCACTTAAATCAAGGAGGGGAGATCTCACTAAGCTACTAAATTTCTTAACAAGACAAGCATCAAATCAAGGAGGGGAGATCTGTGAAGCACTTAAAGACCCATTGGCACTTGAAGAACCATTGAAGATTTGAAGACTCAAGGAAGAAGATACAAACATAGTGTCCATTGACACTCATCTAGTGCTCTTAGCACTTGTGTCTTGTGACACAACCAACTCTTCTGCTACTGCAAGTTAAGAATTTTGAAGCTGATTTGCTGCTGATCTTGCAACCTCAACATGGGAAAAGACTCTCCAAATGCTCGATGCAAAGGAGTCGGGTTTCACACCTGGCAAACCTGTATCAAGCTCATCCTGATGAAGAAGGGTCTCTGGGCCATCACAAATGGCAAAGAAAAGAAACCTCGAGATGCAGACCTTGCAATTACTTGGCAGAAGAATGATGACAAGGCACAAGCTATCATTAAACTAGAATTGGATGACAGCTACATCCATCATGTGGATGCCTGTGACACGTCCCATGACACTTGGGACAAATTGGATACCTTATTTGGTGTACAGTCAAAGTCATCTAAGTATGGTCTATTGATTGAATTTTTCCGACTTGATATGAAACCTCATACATCCCTAGCATCCCATCTGAACTACATGGAAAGCCTGCTTACTCAACTTGCAGGGATAAAGCTAAAAATGGATGAAGATGTTTGTATTGGTGTCTTGTTAAAAAGTCTGCCTCCTACCTATGATAATGTATCAACCACTCTAACCAATATGCATGATCCTCAACTTGTTGATATTAAAGCCTCTCTACTAGAGAAAGAAAAGAAACTTAAAAGCAAAGAAGAGCCTAGCACTTCAAAGGATGAACAAATGCTATTATGTAAACAACAGATACAAAGGTAAAAAGGAACCGCTCTTCTGTGACTTCTGCAAAAGGACTGGACACACTGAGAAGTTCTGTCATGCTAGGAAGAGGTCCCAAAAGATGCTAGGAAGAGGTCCCAAAAGGCCTATCTTGCAACTGTGAAAGAAGAAGAAGACCATGGACCAAAAGAAGAAGATGAAGATGAAGATGAAGATGAAGACCACCAGGATCGGAAGGACAAGCCTCATCAGTCCTTCTACTCTCATTACTCTGATAGATTGTTTTAAAAAAGCCTTGTATTTCCTTGCCCTAATGCTTCCTGCCATAAGCTTTGTAAACTCCTCATGTAACTTGGCATTACAGTCCCTGTACACTTTGTGAGGCCCCTGTTATAGCCTTTGGATGTCCATCATGTTCTGGTGCCCACACTTAGCCTTTTCTGTGATAGCCTCTGGTGTCTACCATGTTTGTGGTGTGCCCACACTTTGCAGGTGGTTCTCATTATAGCCTCTACACACTTTGTGCCTTTCTAGTTGTGATTGAGGAGGGGTGTTGAGATTCAACAATCACACTCACTAACAGCCTCTTTGTATGGAGCTTCAGGGCCAAGGACATGCAGGCTTACCTATCCCATATGCACAGTGGTGCCTACTACAATTTCCTACTTTCCTATAAAGCATTGTACTTGCTTCCTTTTCTTAATGCAATATAGTACTCTTTTCTTATCACTAAGTGTCATTGTCATTGTCCACATACACAAGATTGTGTTTATGAGTCCAAGTCTCAATCTTGGAACCTAATTCACTTGTGTAACAAACAGTGTCTTTGTCTCCTACATCATGAGTTTACTCTTCTCCTTCCATCCACCATAACTCACTGCCATGTCCTAAATCCCGCTCATTCTCACAACAGCAAAATGGTATTGCAGAAAGAAAAAATAGGCATATTGCAGAAGTTTCACGTGCATTAGTGGCTAAAAAGAATATGCCCAAACATTTTTTGTCTGAGGCTATCCATACTGATGTCTACATTATGAATAAAACTCCCACAGTGCAGTTCAAGGGATGACTCCTGAAGAATGCTTTACTGGCAAGAAGCCCGATGTATCACACTTGAAGGTATTTGGCTGCTGTGTTGCATACGTTCATGTGCCAGATGAGCTAAGGAAGAAGCTTGATCCAAAGGCTAAAAATTGGGTTTTTATTGGATACTCTTTAGAGCAGAAAGGGTATCGTTGTTATAACCCTGTCACATAGGTGAGTTCAGAGTGAGAAGGGATATTATCTTTGATGAGATGGGAAGTTGGTATACACCTATTGGTGATGTTTTGGATGACGATAATGATCAAGACAATTATGTGCAGAAGGATAAACAAGAATCACAGAGTCTTTGTGGACCAGAAAAATCATTTGGTATTACACCTATAGTGAGTCCTTGGTCTAGGAGACTAAGGAGTAGCCCCACATCTTCAGGTGGATCTATAAGTGCTGCAAGGAAGGACAAAGGAAAGAAGAAAGTGCTTGATGGTAATGATGCATCTACTAGTCATTTGGGATTTGACAGATATTCCAGTGGTTCAGAGAGTTTGGATGATGAGCTTGGTATTTCTTCAGTCAGGACACCAAGTGTACAGAGTGCTCATAGTAATGTAAAGGCTCCATTGAGTGATCCAGTGGTACACAAATCTAACAGGGTCAAATACCCTATTAAAATAATTGGTTTTAAAGGTTATGCAACTCACCGTTATGCTTATATGGTGAAGCTAGTTGAGGATGTTGAGCCCACTTGTTTTGAGGATGCTGTTGGTCATGCTCACTGGGATGCAGCAATGGATGAGGAGATGGCTGTATTAAAAGCCAATATGACTTGGGATTTGGTACCCTTACCTGAGGGTAAGAAAGCTATTGGTTGTAAGTGGGTTTTCAAAGTCAAGTATAATGCAGATGGTTCAATTAGCAGGTATAAAGCTAGGCTGGTTGCAAATGGCTATGCTCAAACATATGGCATAGATTATGAAGAGACATTCAGTCCAATTGCTAGGATGGCAACTGTTAGATGTGTGATTGCCTTGGTAGTAGCCAAAGGTTGGAGTTTGCAGCAAATGGATGTTAAGAATGCCTTCTTGCATGGTGAATTGCAAGAAGAAGTGTATATGGAGCAGCCAGCAGGTTATGAGGATTTAGAGCATCCCACATATGTGTGTAGGTTAAAGAAGGCGCTCTATGGGATGAAGCAAGCACCTAGAGCATGGTCTGACAAGATTGGAGAGTATTTTGTCAATATTGGATTTTGTATTTTTTATGCTGATCACTCACTTTATGTGAGAAAGGGAGATGCAGGGTTGTTCATCATAGTCATCTATGTGGATGACTTGATTATTACAGGTGACAGTGACAAAGGGATTGCTGAAGTTAAGGACTTCTTGAAGAAGAAGTTTGAGATGAAAGATTTGGGTGAGCTGAGATACTTTCTTGGTATTGAGGTAATCAGATGTGATGATGGTATATGGCTATCCCAAAGGCAGTATGGCTTGGATATGTTATCCAAGTATGATATGACAGCATGTAAGCCTTTTTTAGTACCATTGGAGCAAAATGTGAAGTTGAGTGCTGATGTTGGGGATGAGATAGAAGACCCTACTACGTTCGGGAGGGTAGTAGGGAGTTTGATTTACATGACTATCACAAGGCCAGACTTGAGCTATGCTGTTGGCCTTGTCAGTCAGTTTATGCAAATGCTAGAAAGCCTCATTTGGATGCAGTTAGATGTATATTGAGGTATGTGAAGTCCACTTTACATTATGGAATTTTTTATGAGGCAGGTAAGGACGTACAGGTCTTTGGATACACAGATGCAGATTGGGCTGTAATATGTCAGACAAAAGATCTACAAGTGGATTCATGTTTTCCCTTGGTAGTGCAACAGTTACATGGAGTAGCAAAAAGCAATCTACAGTTGCTTTATCGAGTACAGAGGCTGAGTATAGAGGTGCTGCTATGGAAGCATGTGAGGTGGTATGGCTACAAAAGTTATTAGGTGATTTGGACGTGTAGGGAGATGGTCCAGTTGTCATTCATTGTGATAGCATGAGTAGCATATAGCTAGCTAGGAATCCAATGTTCCATGCTAGGACAAAATATATTGAGGTGCACTACCACTTTGTGAGAGAGAAGCTACTTGCAGGAGAGATTGACTTGATATATGTCAGCACACAGGATCAGATAGCTGACATTTTCACAAAGGCATTGGGTGCAGAGAAGCTTCAAAATTTCTGAAGCTTACTTGGAGTTGCAGAGATGGAGTTGAGCTTGAGGGGGAGTGTTGAGATGGCAATCTCAACACGTGCGGACATTGATGATGGAAAACCATGCTAGATGGGTCCACACGTCTACACTTAGCACGTTGGTGGTCATTATGATACTCACATGGCCACTGACTTATCACTTATTATATTTAGTTTGTTACACCTACCTACAGCTGGCAGAGACATAGCACCAATCAATTAGTGTAGTCTGCTATGCACTGTTTGACTTAGTACGCCACTTTCCTTTATGTTGTATCTTATCTATACTTTGTGTACATTGGATAGTGTGTGGAAGAAGAAGAAAGAAACCAACAAGAAAACGTTTTGCCCTCCATCTCTCTTCTTGTGTTCTTGAGTGAGCTTCCTCTTGTGTATACAGTGTGTGTTTGGCGCCGCAGCTCAAGCAAGTCCCCCCACCACGCGATTCTTGACAAGGTCAAGAAGTCTTATGGGTCCTTGACCAAGTATGTCCCATGTCCAGAAGAAAAGCGGGATTGGATGCATGTCCTTGCTACAATTGACCTGCCATTCTCAGACCAAGAGGCACGTGAGCAAGCCATCAAGATGAGGGGCACGACCGATGGCACACCCTCTATACCAATGTGCATGATGGAAGGAAACCATCTTGGGAGACCTAATCCCGTCACCTTCCAAGTGCCAAGCAACAAGAAAGAACTGCAAGAGGCCCTGGAATACTTAACATACAAGTTGGCTGATAACTCAGCAAGCAAACCTCACACCACTCCATGATCTCTTAGGTGAATCTGAGTGGCAATGGACTAGGGTGCATGACTTGAACCTTATGTACAACTGGGCCTTAGTCTCGGATCGGCGATAAGAGATGTACCAATCCCTACGGAACGACGAACTGACTGGTGCAGAGGACTCTGATGACCAGTACAAAAACTGCCAACCCTTCAGTGATGGAAGTGAGGGTGAGGTGGATTCAGTAGAATATGACATGAAGGGACATGAAATAGAACAAATACGAGCGGATTCCAAGCCGCAAAAAAGAAGTGCCTACAAGACAGAGCGAGGACTCATGCACATAAATTGTGGCCATGCTTCGTTAGAACACGTAGCAGCCATAGACCTTGAACAAGCAGGCCTAGCTCAACTAAGAGCAACACAAGTGCTTAGAGTAGAATCTCCATCTGAACTGCGACCACCAGGGGAGACCCCCTCTTCTAGCGAAGATAGCGAGTTTGAATTTGTGTCAGAGGTGAGCTCAAATAGCGACCCAAAAATACCTATGCCGCCCAAGACTCTCGATGCACAGTCGGGGGCTTACTTGTCCACCTGAGGCACAAATGATTGAAGCAAGGAAGGGTGAACCAACCCAGGGACACCCGAACAGACGAGAAATGAAAACTACAGGACCTTCCAAAATTATTTATGAAATTCAAGAGAGGAGATAGGGTAGTGATCTTGATGGGTGCCAAACGGTAAGGGCAAATGAGCAAACCGATCGAGGGACCAGTCAAGGTCAAAGAGGTGAACTTAGCCCGGGAAGGGGAGACACCCCGACCAGTCTTCGTTGTTGATGACTTGGCTAAGAATGAGGAAGCGAGTTTGGTCAATCTCTTGTGAGAGTATGTGGATGCGTTCGTATGGTCCTTGGAAGAGCTTAAAGGGGTAGATCCGAGTATAGTGACTCATAACATGCCCATGACACCAGACACAGCGCCGGTGAAGCAACGACCATACCCAATGAATCCTAAGCACGCTCATGCTGTTAAGGAAGAAATTGATAAGCTAATGAAAGCAAGATTCATTTATGAAATTGAGCACATGGACTGGGTATCACCCATAGTCATTGTGATGAAGAAAAATGGAAAAATTATAGTGTGCGTCAATTATAAAAAGGTGAACGCTGCTACCAAAAGGGATAATTATCCATTGCCATACACCGAGAACATGGTTGAAAGAGTGGCTGGCAAGGAGGCCTACATTTTTCTGGACGGCTTCTTAGGATACATCCAAGTGCAAGTGCATCCTGCCGACACGCATAAGACTGCCCTCGCCACCGAGTGGGGCGTCTTTGCGTACATAGTCATGCCTTTCGGGTTGACTAATGCCCCTGCCACCTTCCAACATCTCATGTGCACCATATTTAAAGACATGCTTCTCAAGGAGTTAGAAGTCTTCGTCGATGACCTCTGCATCCACTCGACCTTGATGGAGCACTTGAACAAACTCCAAGCAGTCTTTGACCGATGTCGCCTATATTTTCTCTCCTTGAACCCCTTGAAATGCCAATTTTGGGTGAAGCATGGATGCATCCTCGGCCATGTGGTGTCGAAGAATGACATTGCCACTGACTTCTTGGAGGTCAGGGCTATTGTCGACCTTCCACCCCCAACCAATTACAAGGGAGTTCAATGCTTCTTAGGTCATACGGGATACTATTGATGGTTTGTGTTGAATTACGCATTGATAGCAAGACCTTTATACAAGCTGTTGATTGTCTTCTAATGGACTGAAGCATGCCAAAGTGTATATGAAGAGTTGAAGAGGGCTCTAACTACAACACCAATTCTATGAGCCCCGGATTGGACCATAACCTTCCACATGCATATCGATGCTTCTAAAATTGCTGTGGGTGCAGTGTTGTGCCAACCTAGCAAGCACAACCTAGATTATCCAGTGAGCTTTGCCAGTAGGCAACTCACGGAGATGGAAATGAATTACTTGATGATGGAAAGAGAGGGCTTGGCCATGGTGGTTGCTGTGAAGAAGTTCGGACATTATCTATTGGCTACGCCCTTTATCTTCTTTGTAGACCATCAAGCCTTGCTATACCTAGTGAACAAACCTTGCGCTACAGGACGCATAGCTCAGTGGTTCCTTCTACTTTTGGAGTTTGACTTCTCCGTGGTTGTACGGAAGGGAAAACAACACTACATGGCTGATCATATGTCATGCATCCCCACAGGGGAATCTGTTGGAGAGGAATTGCCAGACGCCCACCTCTTTAACCTTTCTAGCGGGAGGGATTTATTCAAGGCCGATCTAACACCATATTGGGCAGATGACATAGTCCAACTACTTGAGCACGGACTGCCTGAACGATCAATAGAGAAGGCAAGACTGAGGTGACTGATTCTCAAAATGCAACCCTACCAGTTGATAGCAGGCCAGCTATATCGCTGAGGGCAAGATGGATTGCTGTGCAAAAATTGCGGTGGACACTTTTCCAGAGACACAATGGCCCGCAAGGTGTTGTAGTCTCAACTATGGTGGCCAACGCTGTTTTGTAATGCCACACGATTTGTTAAGCATTGTGACGAATGTCAATGGGATGAAGATCCTGATTCACAAGGATCAAATGTAGTTGACCCCAATCATTGCACGACAACCCTTCGAAAAATGGGGGATCGACTTCATGGGACCCATCAGCCCTGCTGCACAGTATTCTCATGCCAAATACATCATTGTGGCCACATACTACCTAATGAAGTGGGCAGCGGCAAGAGCAACCCGAAAGAACGATGCTCGAATGACTGCCAAGTTCTTGTGGAAGTAGGTGATCTCACGATTTGGATGCCCCATCGAACTAGTTAGTGACCAGGGGACACACTTCATCAATGAAGTGATAACTCATCTCCTATCCACCTTCCTAATTATCCATCAGAAATCCTCTCCATACTACCCTCAAGCAAACGGCCAGGCAGAATCTACAAATAAGATTCTTGTCAATGTCCTAATTAAGGTAGTCTCGGCCTCATGTAGTGACTGGGATAACAAGCTGATGGCAGCCTTGTGGGCTTACTGCACAACTTACAAAATGATCGTCTCGTCGGACAAACCCCCTTTAGGCTGACCTACAGAACCAAAGCAATTCTCCCCGTAGAATTCTTTGTGGCTAGCCTACGAATTGCGCTTCAGGAGCAATGGGAAGGAAAGGAAGCATGGACGCAACACCTAGTAGAGCTCGAACGCCTCTCTGAGACTTGTCTTCTAGCCATTCATGCACTCATATGCAAGAAGGCACGATGCAAGAGCTGGTTTGACAAGCATGTCAAGCAACGCGACTTCGAACAAGGTGACCTAGTACTCCTATACTCAGTCAAGGGGCACAGGCAAAAAATGAAGTTTCGAGGTCTTGGACTTTTCAGGGTCTGTGCGATCAACTGAACGGGCAACGTCAAGCTCGAGACTCTAGCTTGACGAAGGAATAGGCTCCTTCAATGGTAGCCGTGTCAAGAAGTACAACCCCCCTATGCATCCTTTGCATGAACCACCAATGTTGGAACCACTAGTCAATGTCTGGGTATCCACCATCACCGAAATTGATGACGCGGATGAGGAAATTGTGGAACCTACATACTTGCACATCATAGTCATTGCCAAGCGAACATGCATCTTCAATGCCTTAATTGATGAGGGAGCGGACTTCAATGTCTTGACTCATGATCATTGGACCCAACTTGGCAAACGACCACTAAAACCCACCAACGCCAGGTTAAATCCATATGGGGGCCACTCCTATGCACTCCTTGGCAAGTGTAGGGCCGCTGTTTCTATCGAGACTAAAACTATATCAATGATCTTCTACGAGCTGCCAAACACCAAGGACGCAGGCACAGAGATGCTGCTAGGGCAAACCTTCAAGAAGCAAACTCATTGCCATGTCGATTATGAGTCGCAGCGCGTTCACCTCGCCATAGGCAACATCCGCATTGATACACCTTTCAGCAAGGGTTGCGTGATGGAACAATCTGCATGACCATCGATAGAACTATTAGCATCCGAATCTAAGGAGAAGGGTAGTGCACGGCCACCACCCACCACCTCTCAAGAACCACTACTCATGGTAACAAAAGCTAAGGCTCAATAGCCTAGTTTCCAATGGAGGCCTAAACAGCCGCAACCACGGCCTCGGAGTCATCGCACATGACCTCATAAAACCCAAAGCTCTAAACCTAGGACAGCAAGGTGCAGTTACAGAAATCAAGGCATGATCCGGCAAAGGTGGGTCTCCAAAGCCCTCCTGCACGCGCAAGGCTACTATGAGGGAAAGACCTGGTTATATATCCCTAAAGCCCACATGGCCAAGACTGCCACTCGTGTGCTACCCCCAAGCTTGATCACCCCCAGCCCCATCAAACCTCAAAACCATGAGCCGTAGCATCCCCCAGGCCCACATCCATCAAGCCCACCTACACATATGCCCGAGAGACTCGAACAAGCCTACTGGCCCAAACAACAGACACCATCGCATGACCCATCACCCACTAGAGTCCATCCAACTACAAAGATCCACTCTAAAGGCAACAGTCCATTAGAAGTAGCTGTTGCTCTCCTAGCCCTAAGCCAGGAAGCCCCACTACAACCTAAGGCACACCCGCAGCCACAACTATCCACTGTTAAGGGCTCTAGTGCCATCAAACCCTAACCACCAGCATGTCTTAAACCCTCCTATGAGCGGAAGTCATTTTTGACACTGGCCTCAGAACTAGCAGAAGATATAGGGGATGACGCGGTTGATTGCATTAGATGGCTCGATGCCACCTTCTTAGAGAGCTAGCTCTGAGCTATGACTGCTTGGACTTAGGCTTGTTTCCCGAGCCTTTTGCAACTAAAATTCGCACGATTCATTGTTCTTGGGATATGTTTGAGCTTGCCTTCGCAAAGGCAGCAAACTCCGCTACTGTATTGCTTGACAGCAAGGTCTATAAAGAGTAAGCCCTCAAATAGTACCTCATAACGTCATATGATCAACGAACCACTTCTGCCATCACCGACCAAGAAATTGCAAAATTATCCCAACTTGATGGGACTGAATCCCCATTCTTGTGGCACTCGTACACTCTTAGGTTGCAATGGGAAGTAGAGGGATGCCGAGTCGTGACCAACGCGGAGCAACGCCGCGCAATCAAAACAGCGGAGTACGAACCCACTTATATCGCGCCAACCTCGTACAGAGTGTTAACCACTCTTTGCAACCATCCCCTGAAAGAGCACATCAAGGGACATCCTTACCTCAATCACCTAATGACTGAAGAGGAGCTACACATTGCTAGCCACAATGCCTCTGGTGACTTCCTAACAAATGTTCTCATTTACATAACACACGTTGGCACTCGCCTTTTTTATCTCGATCACGCAGCTTAGTTAGAGTACAACCCTGATTTTTACATTTGGTTCCTACACCGATGACTCCTAAGACCCATTGTCGAAGGTCCTCAACCTCCCACACCTTCAATCCTAGTAAGGACTCTTCTCAAGCTGGGAAGGGAAGGGGAGTAAGGTGAATCAAGAGATCAATTAAAACTAGTGAAAATCAAGCAAAATGCATAAGCGCATAGACAACAAGCGAGGTAGGAAGATGTCAAGAGAACTTAAAAATAAAAGGCAAAAAGTTAAAGCTGAAAAGAAAGGCTCCACATTGGATAGGATTTTAAGGCTTTCATTCAATAAACACATAGAATCTTTCCTTTTTAGTCTATGATTTTTTTATATTATTAATTTGGAAGCACTAATGGAAACTAGGGTTTATGACAGGAACGAAAGATGTCACAACAACACCATGCCTACCACCTTCCATTCACGGAAGAGGAAAGAGCGCAGTATAGCATCACTCTGGAGAGCCGCGCCTACAACCAACTAAAGTTCCAAACCATTCACAACATAGAAGGTTTGGTGGCCAAGGAGGAGGCGGCCAAGAGAGTCATTGAAAAATGCAACTTCACCAAGTACCTGGAAAAATTTACGCAAGAACCTGACCACACGAAGTGTGTGGAATTTCTCAGGTCTAACAACCCCGACAATGAGTGCGGCACCATCACAATAAGAAGGGGACAAAACGCAAAACAGGTGCAGGTTCAGTTAACCCCCACCTTGGTGGAGAAGGCATTGGGACAGGAGACAAAAATAGAAAAGAAGTAGAAGAGAGGTGTGTACGCCATGCTGAAGATGAGAAAGGAGGACGTGCTGACAAAATATGGCATCAGCATCCAGGACATCCCTAATGCAGAAACCAGATTGCATGCAAAACTAGTACATGTGCTCTTCTCTAGCCAGTGCTACAATGCATTAATGCATGAAATTAGTGTGCCTGTGCTAGAGAACGTAGTGGCTCATATCCTACATGAATTCCATTTGAATGGCTATGTGCGCAAAACTATCAACCAGGCGGTTAAAGCACTAGCTTTAGGAAGCACACCCGTAGGAGGAGAATCTCCAGCTTCTAGGGCCACAGAAAGAAAGAAGGCCTCGTTCATCGCCTATGGAAGCATTTTAACTGCACTCATCCCCTCATCAAGACCAAGAGAGGTCTAGTGACAGGACTGAGACTGATAAGGAAAAACAGGGGCAAGAAAAGCAATCAAGTAAAAATCAGGTCACAGAACCCAAGAAGAAGACATCGCAGAAGAAAAAGAAATTGGGTGAAGGCCGCAGGAAGGAGAAAGAGGATTTGGAAAAAGCAAAAAGACAATCCCTCAAGGAGGCCGAGGAGAGGGAGAAGAAGAGGAAACAAGAAGAGGAAGAAACAACAGAACAAGTCAAGAGAGCTAAAAATGCATCAAAACAGGAGGCTGAGAAGAGAAAAAGAGAAGAGCAGGAGGAAAAGGAAAAATTGGAGGAAGAGTACAGGAAGGCCAAAAAAGAAAGGCAAACAAGAGCTGCGGAGGAAGAAGAGGAACTAAGAAGGAAGAAGGAGGAGTACTTGGCCGAAGCCACATGCCGGTCCATTGAGCAACAGTGCAGGGCTGATGATCCAGAAGCTTGGAGCCAATTCAGGGAAGAAGGGCACCACCCGCTATCCTGGAAGGCAAAGGCAAGTCCTTCCTCCATCCTATCCCCACCCTCATGGCACCCTCCATCGAACCAACTATCCTCACCCCTAGCATCCCCACCAGCATGGAGCTTTCCAACTTTGTGGCCTGGATGCAATATTTTATCAGTAAAGAAATGGCCCAGGAAAAGAGCACATAAACCACGACCACAGGGCAAAAGAGGCAAGCCATAGATTGAGTCGAGACAGGACCAGAAGCGTCTGAGAGTGGAGGCCTCGACCACCCCGACCCACACAACAATGACACCACCAACAAGTTACGACGACTATGTTGCCGAGCTGCTCTCCCAATTGGAGAGGGCAAAGGAGGAAAAGAGAATGGCTGTGGCTGAGTTGGTGGCAAAAAAGGAGTCAGTAGTCACCTTCCAGCTTGAGAAAACCCGCACAATAGCCATGCAACAACGACAAATCTTTGACCTCAAGTAAGAATTAAAGGCCAAGGAAGACATGGAAGAAAGCTACAAACAATGGCTAGAGGAGGAAAATCAAGAACTGGTGCAAATGCAACAGGAATACAAGCTCCTCTTGATGCAACATGGGGAATTGGAGGCGAAAACCGCCAACATCGAGCAAATGATGGAGGAACTAAATGCTAAAGAGGAGGAGAGAAGACAAGAGAGGGAGCAATAACGAAAGGATATCGAGTCTATGACTAATCAACTGCACTAGGGAAGGAAAGAGCATGAGAATATGAGCAGAGAACTCAGAGCCCAGGAGTAGAAGCTCATAACCCTAGCACAGAAGCAGGGGGAGAGCATGGAAGGAATGAACAAAAGGGCAGAGGAATGGGCCTCATAGAATGGGAAACGGGTGAAGGCACTAGCATGACGCCTCACTTTGTAGAAAAAGAAAAAAATACTAGCAGAGAGTAAAGCAAGCGCCGTGCCCAGACAGCCTTCAGTGCCCAATAACAGGCCTTCCTCAACACAGTACTGGACACGACCCGGCCAGAGGGAAAGGAGTCGTTGGAGGTGGTGCAGAAGAAACTGAGCATCGCACGCAGAGCCCTGCATGCAAGGCTATAGATGCCACCCCAACCTGCGGAGGTTAGGCTGAGCGTAGAAGAACAACGGAAGTACCTACTATTGGCCGGCCTAACCCCCTAGGATTTGGACGCACTCGGCTTTGGAGGAAGGAGCGCAACTAGAAGACCGGCAGAGGGAGGAGGCTAACCTTGAATTCATCATGAGGAGAACCAGCAAAGAGATAATCCCACAACCCCCCTCTCCACATGATCAAGAACAGCAATAGATTGATCCGCCCTCGAAAAAACAAACCGTGCTCAGGGAGCGATGGAGGCAATTAGTTGAAGAAACTAGGAGGCAGTTAAGAGCCAAACCAATCATGTGGCCATTCGCACCCCTCCCACCATGCCCCAATGACCTCCCTGTGGGATTCCACACAGAGTTGGTGATTTGGGAATAGCAAGAAAATGAAAAGGACCCTTTCACCTTTAGCTTCCTCATGCCTAACAGCCTGCGGAGGGTCCTACCAATTAAGGTAATGGAGGAGGTGATCGCGACGACTGGTGGCTGACTGGGCCAAAAATGGTTGGAAGAGAGAGAGAAGACCCCCACTCTATGGGGCATGGAGGAAGTAGAGTTTTGGGAAGACAAGGTGTTTGAAATACCACATACTGTACAGGGCTATAACTGCTAACCTCTTTGGAGAAGGTGAGTGTGCGATATTAGCATGCTCGCCTAGATGGCATTTTGCAACACCCTATCCTATGAGAGAAACGACCCCACATTCATGGTGTATCCTCGTAGGGTAGGTGTGGATTTTGTTGCCACCCTCCATGGGCGGTATGATTTCCCCATCATCTACAACTCCAATGCCGCCTCCTTTGAGCATGCCCTCCTTTTTGACTTAGAAAGCCTAAATGATTCCATGACGCGCTTTCTCGCGGACTTCTCCTCCTACCCCAATCCCGCCTTTATAAGTACCTGTAATTACCTTAGGCTACTTAAGCTATTACTCAAGCAGGACCCGACCCCACAAGAGCGTGGCTTGCCTCCCCTCTTTTTTGACCCCAACGCCATTGACAGCTGTGCCATGGCGTGCCTAATGATGAGAGCTAGCCTTCTTCCCTCCTTTTGCCTAGCTCTCCTAGAGGATATGAAGGACAGCCAGTTTACTAGGTGCAACCATCCCTTCCTCTCCACCACCTCCCTCCACATCCGCATGAACCTCAAAGGGTACATGCAAAGCCATCAATTTTTGAGCAAGTCCATCCGACCCCCTTCTCCGCCTCAATCAGACAAGGAAGATTAAGTACAGGCTGTCATTCTACTAGTGTAGTACCCAAAAAAAAAAAACATGCAAGAGGATCCTTACGCATGGAATAACCAAAACAACTCACACAAGCACGCAGTACCACATACAGCACAATCATCGCACCTAGGGGTCCTCAAGTTAGGCGTGCCTGGTGGCTTCGGTCGACCGGCTCTGCTCCTAACCCCCTAGCCCTTTTTTCTTGCCCACTTCATGCTTAGGGCCCATCAAGGGCAGGACATATCTAGGGAGGCCACTCGCCTATGGTTAGACCTGTCATCCTAAGCTACTTGCACTGCACCTCTGGCACAAATGGGGCCCCCAAGCGGGGGATATCACCCAGGTTACCTTGTGGTTAAACCCAACTCCCCATTCCACCATCACAAGCACAATGCACTCCACACTACGATAGACACCGCCTCCTTAGGTGGAGCACCACACCCTATCCTTCCAAGCATCACCAACATGCCCAACCACTGACTTCGGAGGCCCTCGTCAACCACTCGTTATTCATTACTTCTCCAACCAACCTTACTACCATGCTTCCACGAGCACCCGAGCCTACACGTTGCCCTGCCCTCACATGATTGCTTTGCCAACTGCCTCTTAAAACACCAACAGTCGACAAAAGTGCCATGGGATTGGCACCCGTCTCAGAGGGAGGTAATGTTAACCCCAAGCCGAGAAGGCAGAAGGATGAATGAAAAAGCAGAAAGAATATGGAAAAGGAGCAAGGACAAGCAGGCGGTCTCCAAAGCTAAGCCGGGGCCAAAAGCGTAGTTTTAAATAAAAGGCACCTCAAAAACTCCAAAAACTCTTGTAAAAGAGTGTCAGGCTCCCTCCTGTGCCACCTGTAAAAGAATAGTCGAATATAGGCCTAGGGCATGAAGCAAAAAGAGGGAATTAGAAAAAGGGACCTTGCCACAATGGCCAGTCATGTAAAAAAGGATGGGTGTCCATGGGGTTTTAGGATTTGTATATATAAAGTTCAAAAAGTGAATGGAAGCTCATTCTTTGGTGTGTGCCCAACAAGAGCTATTCTCTTCTTCTCCTCTCCTTGCTTGTGTGTGCTCTTGAGAGAGGGAGTGATTGTGAGTGTGAGGGAGTGAGTGAGTGGGAGTGAGGGATCAAGGGGGTGAAGCTCTTCACCATCTCCTCTTCTCTTCTCTTCCCTTTCCTTCTCTTGTGCACGCGGCTATGGAGGTTAGAGCTTGGAGATGGAGGAGGCTTGAGCATGCTTGAGCTAGCATCTAGGATCGTAGATCTATCAGAGTGCGCAAGAGAGGAGGCAACTCATATCGGCATCAAGGTAAGCTCACTACACTCGTAGGATCGAGGGCGCGTCGGCTATGTGAGAGGTAGCCATTAGAGCTTGCTTGGAATGCTTGAACAATAAGCGGTCCGTGGGTCTTGGTGGTTGAGCGAAAGCTCCCACAATGCTGCTTTCTTGTCGAAGGGTCATGAACTGAGGGAAGGTTTTCTTAGACAACCTCTAGCACGAATGAATGCCCAAAGCTGGTACAAGTTGAAAATGGTCAACACAGAGTCACATCCAAATGGAATGCGATGGTTCTCACTTTTCTACGAGTTTCCATATTGGACCCACTTACAAATCAACCACTTGTTGGACCCCATGCATATTTTCAAGAATGTGAGGAGCTTACTATAGGACCACATAATAGGAAAGAGAGACACTACAAGGGTAGGAATGGATTTGAATGAGGTAGGTAAGATGGAGGCGCTTTGGACACAATCAGGTGTTGATGGTTGCTTGCAACTACCTCGTGCTCCTTGGATTTTCTCCACTAAATAAGAGCACATTATGAAGCAAATTATCAGGTCTATCCACACTCCGATGGGTATGATGCGTTCTCTCAAATCTGCTTTTTTTAAAGATGACCAACTATTAGGGCTAAAATCCCATGATTGGCATAAGTTATGTCAAGTTTGTACTTCGAATGGATTGTAAGTGGTTTGCATATTTTGCTATTTGGAGTCTAGTCAATGTTCATAATGCTTCTTCATTCAGTGGTTGGAAATGGGGTAGAAAAAAAGATGGATGTTGCAATGGAGGAGAAAGTGAATCATTTTTTTATGTTGCACCATCCCTCCATGAAGACGTGGCTCGCTAGGTATGAGCAAGCCAAGAGGGAAGAAGCGTGATCGTAAGCTCAACATAGTTTGCACCATTGACTAATTCGATATCTTGAGGGTGTGGAGAAGATGCCACGGCTTATGCCTATGGGATGGTTACATGGAGCTTTGATTGTAGCCTCTCGCGAAGGGATGGAGGTCTGATGATTTGGTTTCATCCACTCTGAGTAGCCTTAACAATGAGAAGGCATGGAAATCATTTGTTACTTCAGTATATGTACGTAAGCCATTTTCAGATTTTGATGAGCTGATCTCTCTCATGATTACTGAAGATATCAATATGCAAGGTGATTCGTCTGAAAGAAATGGTGAACAGGTCCAAGCATTTTACTCGAGTTCAAGAAGGAGACATGGTAGATCCTCTTCGAGAGGCCATGGTATGGGACGTGCTGGTGATAACCAGCAAAACAAGTTCAATCAACAATTTGGTGAAATGCAGGTTTCTGGAGGCAGAGGAAACTTTAGAGACAGGGGGAGCTCTAGAGGAAGAGGTGGATGGCAGAATAGAAATTCTGGCAATTCTGATATTGTTTGCCATTATTGTGGCAAAACAGGCCATATTGCAGCCCATTGCTATGCAAAGAAGGATGATATTCGTAGTGGTAAATTGCAGCAAGGAAACTATGCATCGTCTTTACGACAGAATGAAGACAAAAATGAGTGTTTGTTTGTTGCAACATATGATGAATGCAGTTACAGGAAAGGGGACACATGATGATTTATGGTATGTCAATTCAGGTGCATCTGATCATATGACCAATCATGTTGAATGGTTTGGAGAGATGCAGGACTTACAAAACCGAGGTTATGTGCAGACGGGTGATGATTCATGCCACCCAATTTCACACATTGGAAAGGTTTCCTTGTCCTTGTATGATGACCAGACAAAGATTCCGATAGATGTATTACATATGCCATCAATTACAAAGAATCTAGTATCTGTTGGGCCAAATGGTAGAGCAGGGAGGTTGCACGTCCGATTCAATGCAAAAGGTTGTTTTGTAGAAGACTTTAATGATAAGTGCAGATTGGTTGCAAAATGAAGTAGAGTTGGCCGAATGTTCACTTTAGATGCTAGAATTCTTGCAATGAATGCTGCTATGTATGCTAAAGGAAAAGGAGTAGTTGCAGATATTGAAACATGGCATAAACGTATTGGACATGCAAATGTGCAAAGGCTGAAATTAATGCAGTCCAGAGGATTGGTTACAGAGTTGCCTTCTTTTAGAGTTGCAGAATTGCATAAAGCCTTTGAAGCATGCCAATTTTGTAAGTAGGAAAGACAACCCTTCTTGCATGATAGAGAAGTGAGTAGAAAAATACTTGATGTAGTGCTTACAGATGTTTGGGGGCCTACACAGAATGTATCTCTTGGTAGCAGCAAATATTTTGTCACATTTATTGATGACTCTTCAAGGAAGTCATGGGTATACTTCATGAAGGAAAAAAGTGATGTGTTTGAGCACTTCAAATCTTTTAAGGCAATTGTTGAAACAGAAACACACTTATAAGTAAAGTGCTTGAGATCAGATGGAGGGGGAGAGTACCTCTCTAATGAGTTCAGTGGCTTCTTGAGGACTCATGGGATAAAGAGGCAATTTACTTGCAGGGATACCCCACAGCAAAATGGTGTTGCAGAAAGAAAAAACATGCATATTGCAGAAGTTGCACGTGCATTAATGGCTGAAAAGAATATGCCCAAACATTTTTGGTCTGAGGCTTTCCATATTGTTGTCCACATTATGAACAGAACTCCCACAGCTGCAGTTCATGGGATGACTCCTGAAGAATGCTTTACTAGCAAGAAGCCCAATGTATCGCACTTGAAGGTATTTGCCTGTGTTGCATACATTCATGTGCCAGATGAGCTAAGGAAGAAGCTTGATCGAAAGGCAGAAAAATGTGTTTTTATTGGATACTCTTTAAAGCAGAAAGGGTATCGTTGTTATAACCCTGTCACAGGTGAGTTCAGAGTGAGCAAGGATGTTATCTTTGATGAGATGGGAAGTTGGTATACACCTGCTAGTGATGTTTTGGATGATGATAATGATCAAGACAGCTATGTGCAGAAAGATAAACAAGAATCACAAAGTCTTAGTGGACCAAAAACATCATCTGGTATTACATCTACAGTGAGTCCTTGGTCTGGGAGACTAAGGAGTAGCCCCACATCTTCAGGTGGATCTATAAGTGCTGCACGGAAGGACAAAGAAAAGAAGAAAGTGCTAGATGGTAATGATGCATCTACCAGTCATTTGGGATTTGACAGAGATTCCAGTGGTTCAGAGAGTTTGGATGATGAGCTTGGTATTCCTTCAGTCAGGACACTAGGTGTACAGAGAGCTCATAGTAATGTAAAGGCTCCATTAAGTGATCCAGTGGTACGCAGATCTAGCACGGTCAAATATCCTGTTAAAATAATTGGTTTTGAAGGTTATGCAGCTCACCATTATGCTTATATGGTGAAACTAGTTGAGGATGTTGAGCCCACTTGTTTTGAGGATGCTGTTGATCATGCCCATTGGGATGCAGCAATGGATGAGGAGATGCCTGCATTAAAAGCCAATATGACTTGGGATTTGATACCCTTACCTGAGGGTAAGAAATCTATTGGTTGTAAGTGGGTTTACAAATTCAAGCATAATGCAGATGGTTCAATTAGTATGTATAAAGCTAGGTTGGTTGCAAAAGGCTATGCTCAAACATATGGCATAGATTATGAAGAGACATTCAGCCTAGTTACTAGCATGGCAACTGTTAGATGTGTGATTGCCTTGGCAGTAGCCAAAGGTTGGAGTTTGCAGCAAATGGATGTTCATAATGCCTTCTTGCATGGTGAATTGCAAGAAGTGTATATGGAGCAGCCAGCGTATGAGGATTTAGAGCATCCCACGTATGTATGCAGGTTAAAGAAGGAACTCTATGGGATGAAGCAAGCACCTAGAGCATGGTCTGACAAGATTGGAGAGTATCTTGTCAATATTGGATTTTGTATTTCTAATGCTGATCACTCACTTTATGAGAGAAAGGGAAATGCAGGGTTGGTCATTATAGTCATCTATGTGGATGACTTAATTATTATACGTGACAGTGACAATGGCATTGCTGAAGTTAAGGACTTCTTGAAGAAGAAGTTTGAGATGAAAGATTTGGGTGAGTTGAGATAATTTCTTGGTATTGAGGTGATCAAATGTGATGATGGTATATGGCTGTCCCAAAGGTACTATGGCTTGGATATGTTATCCAAGTATGGTATGACAGCATGTAAGCCTCTTTCAGTACCATTTGAGCAAAATGTAAAGTTGAGTGCTGATGTTAGAGATGAGATAGAAGACCCTACTATGTTCAGAAGGATGGTAGGGAGTTTGATTTACATGACTATTACAAGGCCAAACTTGAGCTATGCTATTGGCCTTGTCAATCAGTTTATGCAAATGCCTAGAAAGCCTCATTCGGATGTAGTTAGACGTATATTGAGGTATGTGAAGTCCACTTTACATTATGGACCTTTTTATGAGGCAGGTAAGGACGTACCGGTCTTTGGATACACAGATGCAGATTGGACTGGTAGCATGTCAGACAGAAGATCTACAAGTGGATTCGTGTTTTCCCTTGGTAGTGCAGCAGTTACATGGAGCAGCAAAAAGCAAACTACAGTTGCTTTATCAAGTACAAAGGCTGAGTATAGAGGTGCTGCTATGGCAGCATGTGTGAGGTGGCATGGCTGCAAAAGTTATTAGATGATTTGGACGTGCAGGGAGATGGTCCACTTGTCATTCATTGTGACAACATGAGTAGCATATAGCTAGCTAGGAATCCAGTGTTCCATGCTATGGCAAAACACATTGAGGTGCACTACCACTTTGTGAGAGAGAAGGTACTTGCAGGAGAGATTAGCTTAGTATATATCAGAACAGAGGATCAGATAGTTGACATTTTCACAAAGGCATTGGGTGCAGAGAAGCTTCAAAAGTTCTGAAGCTTACTCGGAGTTGCAGAGATAGAGTTGAGCTTGAGGGGGAGTGTTGAGATGGCAAGCTCAACACGTGTGGACATTGATGATGGACCACATGGCTAGATGGGTTCGCACGTCTACACTTAGCACGTTGGTGGTCATTATGATACTCACATGGCCACTGGCTTATCAATTATTATATTTAGTTTATTACACCTATCTATAGCTAGCAAAGACATAGCGCCAGTCGATTAGTGTATTCGGTTATGCACTGTTTGACTTAGTAGGCCATTTTCCTTTATGTTGTATCTTATCTATACTTTGTGTACATTGTATAGTGTGTGGAAGAAGAAGAAAAAACCAGCAAGAAAACGTTTTATCCTCCATCTCTCTTCTTGTGTTCTTGAGTGAGCTTCCTCTTGTGTATACAGTGTGTGTTTGGCGCCGCAGCTCAAGCAAGTCCCCCCACCACGCGATTCTTGCCCTCATCTCCCCAAAGTGCGAGAATATATTATGAAAGCAATATTTCCAACATAGATAAGGGCAATATGCAAATACATGGGTCGGTATTGCAAGGGGTGGAGGTTGCTCAATGCTCAAAGCATGTAGAGGAGGCAGAATCAGGTAATGATGATGGAAAGATAGGAGGCCAAGTATTCTTTGAGAATGAGGTGGACTCATCAAGTATTCTTTGAGAATGAGGTGGAAGAAGAAGAAAAAACCAGCAAGAAAACGTTTTATCCTCCATCTCTCTTCTTGTGTTCTTGAGTGAGCTTCCTCTTGTGTATACAGTGTGTGTTTGGCGCCGCAGCTCAAGCAAGTCTCCCCACCACGCGATTCTTTCCCTCATCTCCCCAAAGTGCGAGAATATATTATGAAAGCAATATTTCCAACATAGATAAGGGCAATATGCAAATACAGGGGTCGGTATTGCAAGGGGTGGAGGTTTCTCAATGCTCAAAGCATGTAGAGGAGGCAGAATCAGGTAATGATGATGGAAAGATAGGAGGCCAAGTATTCTTTGAGAATGAGGTGGACTCATCCTTTTGTGGTGACCTTTTTATCGACCTTCCAATGTATGTGGAGTTGTGTTAGGAGATTGATATGAGACCATAGGCTATATCATACTTGTAGCATCCACCTACTCAATTTGCTAATGAATTGCTATAGTCGAGTACTCTAGAATATGTATTTTAAGTCATATCATTTTTTTAAAATTTATATTACCGTGCTTTGCTAGAATCTTTATATTGATTATACTAACATCAATTTTTATCTGTGTAGGTGGCCTTTGTGGATATTTGGACAGCACATGATGAGTAGAAATGAGCGATGAGGAGCTGCAAGAGATCTTCACATGTATGTCTCCAGATCAGATGGCTCAATTTAGAGATATGGCATACTAGGAGCTGTCTCGGACACCATCAGGCCATTCCACTAGATATACTTTGGGACGCTCTAATATTTTAGTTTCCAGTAGATGAGGTCGACGGTGAGATGGAGGAAGTAATTGTGGGGAATATTGTGGAGATGTGGATGTAATGAGCTTATGGTCGGCTTGAGATATAGGTGCTACTCCTCATTCTCATGCAAGTTCGAGAGAGGGTTTCTCAGGTGGTTGTTGTGGAGGTACAAATGTAGTGTGTTTGTCTCATCATTTTGTTGGAGTTGCATCACCTGTGAGATTTGTCACACCTATGGGGATGTCTAATCTAGTCACTCCAAGCACCCCTATGGGTGCTACTCCAAGAGATACCACCCCCTGGGTACACCAAATGTACAAGGATCTCCTAGATATTCCCAGGAGTGCGGTCGTAGATGGGAGAAGATGCATCTTAGATATACCCCAGAGGGGTATGGATACCTTTTAGATGATAGGACATGAGCCATCATCATGAATGATGAGGGGAGGAGGGTGATGGCTTATATTAGAGAGTTGTACCAATAAGTTTTTCAGCACAATGTCTTGGATCATTGGAAGAACATATCGGAGGGGAGCAAGTGCTACATAGTAGCATCCTTGCATGAGGAGTTTTTGGTACCCACCGCAATAGATAGATTTTCCATAGGCTAAATGATGGAGTGCATGCATGCGTACATGTCACCTAGATGATCGCACAAGGCACTTAAGAGTGGGGCCTCAAAGCCCAAGTGGCTAGACGCAGATGACTGGCACCAACTTAGGGAGGAGGCTATAAACTCTCCAAGACGTTGGAGATAGCAGCCATGATTCCATGAGCGCTTTCATTAAGCAATCTTGTATTTATTTTATGTATCAGTCTTGTAGATTCAAGTATACTTTGACTTCATTTTGACAACCATTGTACACTTTACATGTAACCCATTTGTAGAATGTAAATATAGCACATAGTGCTTTGCCACAATTTTTTTTTCTTTGTAATCATCACTGTTAGCATCGCAAATTTACTGCATGCATCGCTATTGGCGTCACAATTTGTGTCGCAAACTAATAGCGATGCCAATAGCGACGGTTCTATAGAGACGCTAATACCAACATGCTGAGTGATGATGGGAGCATTGTTTTATGTGAATATTTTTGTCACTTTAAATGTCGATATGAAGCTTGTATCATGTAGTGTTGTTTGCTATACACACTACTATGAACTCGGCTACATAAAGATTGGGGTCTTCATTGTCTTATCCTTAAAGATTGAAAACGAGACTACATTCACTGACCTGTCATCAATATTTCTAGGATGGATCAGGCTTAGAACTAGACCTGGGTTTGGCATTGGGACTTCTATAAAGAGTACTACAAGGGCATCAAAGGAGGCTTCTACTGCTAGCTTATTCTCGGCTTCAATTTTTGCCTTCTCTCTTCTCATGTATCTATGGATTTGTTCTAGTAATTGCATCTTGATCATGTCATTCGTTAAGGAGTTGGCTCAATCGAGTTTAATTTTACTCAACACAAGGGAATCAAAAGGGCTTCAGTTTTTAGATGACTCTCTTGCTAACATTTTTTCTACATCTTTCTTTTTAATGTCTATGAATTTAGCTTTCATTACACTACAAAGGAAAATATATTTAGTTTTGAAAGTATCAAAATTTATTCATTTGACTATCACCATAGTATCATTCTACCAACTTTGGAGGGATTTGATAGTATAGGTAATGAAGAACACTCTATGTACTAGTGTAATATTTCCACGCAATAAAAGTTAGTTGGTTAGTTCGAAAGTTAGTTAGTCAATTAATAAGTTAGTAAGATTACTAAGGTAAAAACTGACTAACATTAATAGCTAATAATTTTTATTCAATTAAAAATATATTTAAAAAATCGAGAGTCACAAATATGATATTTTTCTCGAATTGATAAGGACTGTAGCCACCCTTCACGAAAAGTACAATGTGAACGGGACTTATGAGCCATACTAATCACTAGTATTAATGTGTATAGTTTGAAGGGTCCAAAAATATTAGATTCTTGGGGGGGGGAAAAAACTATTCTATTTTAGATAGTATCCTAAAAAGATAGAACTAAAAGTCATTTAAAAGAAAATACAAGTGATGTTTTAGCTAGTTTTGGAGAATTTATAAAAATAAAAAATAAAGAAAAGTGATTTGCGAAATTGCACGCATCGCAATCGCAGTCTACAGGCAGTAGACAGCACTTCGAACAGAGAAAAGAAGAAGGAGTGAACTAAGAGCTTTCTAATCAAGTGTCTTGGAGTTTTACCCCCCTTTTGGAGCCAATGCAACCATCAAATTTATGATCTGAGCATCAAATCACTGAGTCTTCTAAGAGCCCCTCCACTCTTGTTCTCAGACTTATCCCCTCCTCTCTAATTCATTATAAATATGAGGCATGGGGAGGCACAAGGGAGCATAAGGAGACCTCGAAAGGTTGCAAGAGAGAGGGAGAGAGAGAGTATACCCATCCAAGAGATTGTGAGAGAGAGCTTGAGAGAGAGAGAGAGAGAGAGAGAGTTACCCCGAGAGGCTACACAATTTCCCTCTATCTCGATCCTCGATTTAACCATCTTCTCTTTCGCTCTCCCATCTTGAATCTATTCCACCTTCTTAATCTCTTGAGTCTACTTGCAGACGATGGCCTCCAAGCAAAGAATGTCGCATGCAGATGACAATTCTACAACCAACAACAGAGCTTTGGGCGAAGGCATCACTGTCAATCCAATTGTAGTACCGGTCATAAGTAATGTATTTTCAAATTGATAGATGCTTATTTTAATGCTCACAAGAGATGCATTAGGCTCCGTACCTTGTGGTGCTAGAATAGGTCATTGAAAAGGATAAATCACATCTCAAATATTCAAAAATGAAGTTTGTGAAGTGCTTGTATCAAAGGGAGTTAAAATATTGCACGTAGTTGCTATGTGATGAATCCATGCATAGCATAAGCAACATATGGGACACTAAAGTATTGAGCATCGATGAGTCTTTGATTAATCTTTACCGAGGATAATATTGTTTAAAGTTTGCAAATGCATATACACGATACATACATGGGAGAGATTATGTAAACTTTACATCGACAACATGCGACTCCTTGCCTTAGGATAAAGGAAGATAAAGCCAAGAAAAAAATGTTGTATAGTAGAAAAGTGCTAAAAGATAATTGTCACTTAGAGAAGAGGCATAATTGCTCTTGCTAGATTGATTAATTTGCATTGGAATGATAGGACTTACGTCATGTATAGTATTGGAACCTTTAGCATATGCCTTAGGCTAAAGGAGGGAATATTAAGTAAATTATACTCTTTGGCCCCAAAGAGGAAAGTGAATATGCGATGGAATTATTGTCGCATCTATTATTGTATTGTTTGGGAAAAATACAATTAATTTTGTTGGTTGATTGCACAACACCCTAAATGTTTTTCTTTCAATCAAGGGATTGTTGCATTGTGATTTGGATAAATATTCCAAGGCTTGTGTTGATGGCAAATGCATGGCAGGGGTCTGTAATGACAAGTTGCCATGGGAATAAAGGAATGTTTTTCTAGAATATGATATTAGGGCTGATTGCTTTGATTGTACTTGAATTTTAATTGGATTAATTAAGGAAGGATATTTTGCACGTGTGGATCATCTCCAAGATCACATCGCGGATTATCCCAAGACGGCACTGCTCGATTCATAGGCCGATGGTCGAGTGGTGAAAAGGCCAACCACGGAAATGGCATCTCACTCCTAGACCGCTTGTGGGTCAGGTGGAGCTCTGGACACCCCTTTCCTATCCAGAATGGAGTTGGAGATCCCCGTGAGCCCAATGTCTGGGACGTTGGAAGATCCTATTCTAGATAAAGGATGGAAATTTTGGTGCCATGAGATTTGGACCAGGTACTTCTATTGGACAGAAGGAATACATAATTCTCATGTATGTGCAGGAGACAAAGATTAACTTAAAGATAAGTTAAGGAACTTGTTTGATAAAAGGGCTGCTTGTTTTGTTTTTGTGTATGTGTTGTAAATTACGTGAATGAACTATGTGCCCTAAAAGGCTTAATTAATGAAGCTGATTTTAAATGTCGCACGTAAATGTGGTAGGACCTAATTAGACAACTAAAGCTATTGAGGAAAGTGCGGTGGACGTGACTTGGGTCCCGTCCTACGAAAGGGTGGTCCCGGTTAGATGGGAACTTTTCTCAAAAGACGTAATAACGAAAGTGTGAAGACCTAGAGTCAATAGAGTTAGAATCCCGATTTATGCTGTTTTAGGGGAGCAGAATGGGACTATGCCTTATGGATAGAGAGGTTGAGCTTCGCATCCCTCTCGTTTCCCATTCTCCATGAACCAAGTGCAACATGAATCCGCTTTGAGTCTGTTGTTCTTACGCAAAGTGGTTCATCTTGAGCTTGACGCTAGCTACTTCTTAAAGACTTGGATAATAGGAAAGAAACCCTGACTTCAGGTCGGTCCTAAGTGGGAATGGCCAGATACTTTCGCTTCGGGGTAGACTCGGGAAAACCTAGATCGCAAACCCTGTGACATCCCTTGCGAGTGCCAGGTGGCACTTTCTAGACTCCCCTCCCGATGGGCTACTAAGACGTGTCCCACAAGTGGACAAGTGGGCACGTTACAACTAGCTTCTAGTGGATTTTCAATTGGACAAACAGAAGGTTATCAATACAACAAGCATCCCACATATCTTTCTCTTGGGTATCCATGAACAAATTTCAAATCTTTTCCTTCTTGTTCTTGTGAACCTCAACAGACCATGACTCTTAAAGCTTCTTCACAATCTCTCACTTGATGATGTCTGGAAATTCTTCAATGAAGGCTAAATCTTCCATTGATACTCATTCTCTCTAATTTTCTCTTCAGTTTTGTGGGAAACAATTGGCTATAGTGTTACAACTTTCTATAGCTTTAGAAGACAATGGGATTAGTCTATCACATTGAGCCAGCATCAAGACAGTGATATGTTTCTGCCATTGAGGAATACAATTCTTGTAGAAAGTAGGTTTGGCACTAAATATCTCCAATTCTTCAACAGTAGCACAAATTCTATAATCTTCCATTGTTTTTCTTCCTCTTCAACAATGCCACTACTTTCATTTTCAGCCTTTCTTGGTGCATGTTTCTAGTAGATTCCTTGGTTACACATCAAAAACATGGAGCCCCAAGAGAAACACCAAGAAAATTGAAAATCTAATACAAGAAAATCTATCTTGTCACATCAACAAGCATACTTTAATCAATCATAAGAATAAAAAGAATACCAAGAACAACCAATCTTCATGCAACATCATATAGTGAATCTTCCATAGATTTATCACAACAAATCTTCAACACATTCTTCATATTCTTCATAGAAACCATCAAAGAATGAAAAGAACACAAAGAAATTATCTCCCTTAGTCCATTTCATATTGCTCTTGCATATCATCAAAAGAAAATTTCTCTTTTTATCAAACTTTCATTCCATGCTATTTGATTAGTATATTATATTATTTCCATGTAAATTCCAACTAAGAAAAAAGGCCCATGCCATGCGAGGTGGCAAGACAAGAGTGAGGTGACCCTCCCTTGCCACTAATGACCCTAAAGGGGTGCAGAACTTGGCTCGAGGAGGATCCTTGCACACCCCTCAAGTCCAATCCCAATAATCATTTGTAGGTATAAGTACACTCTCCTTTTGCCCATTCACACTCCCTTTATCTCATTTGAAGGTCGACAATAGCAAATGGATTCTTGAAAATGTATTGGCAAAGGGTTGGATGTATGGTATCTCAGGCTTATATCTGGATTGTTCAATGAGTTATAGAAATTTTTACTCCATTTATTGAAATTCGAGCATGTATGCAATGATGTATATTCCTTGCAAGAGGTCCCACATGGTATTCAGTCTGTAAAGAGATCAAAAAGTGAAAATGTAGACTATAGATAGGGTGCAAGAATTTCAGATGGCCATAGAAATCTATTTATAGAAATTTCTATATAATTTTTGTTAGAGAGATCTATAACTCATTGAAAAGAGAGTGTCATCCCCTTTTATTTGAATCAAAAAGTTCTCCAATCAAGGTTATGAGCTAAAAGTTATAGCCATTTTTGTGCATCCAGGTTCTACGAACTATACTAAAATGGCATGACATAGAGGCAAAGGAAAGGCTCAAGAAGAGCGTCAAAGGAACATCTAAGACTCTTGAGTATCCATGAATGATGAGCCTAGCTTAGCCTAAGAGGACAATGAGAAATGCATGAAGGATTGCAGGATACAAACCCATATAATATGCTCAATCACACCCTATGTTAATATGAACTTCACCATATGGAGAGGCATAATGGCATGGTTTCCAACCATCACTTGATCCTCTCTAAGATTGATCGAGAAATCAAAAAAAATGCTCTCTCCAAATCCCAACCTCAACAAACATTGGAGCATTTGAATAGTCTTGTTTCTCATTAGATACTACTCTAGTGCAAAGAAGGCAAATGAGCCCAAGCTCGAACCATGATTGGAGCTAGGGGTATCCCATCTAGTAGTTATAATGTTGATGATTCCTCTCACATAAATGAAGTACCTCTTTTGAGCTCTCCTATTATCCATGTTTCCAGCCTCCCAATGAGACCCCCATCAACCTCCCACTTTCGCTAGGATCATGGATAGCATGGTATGAATGGCTAGCATGGCATTTAGGGGCAGCATGGCTTTACTAGGTAGCATGGTATAAATGCATATCATGACTTTTATAGGCAACATGGTATGTATGGGCAGCAAGGTCTTCATGGGTAGCATGATCCCAGTAACTTCGTTTGATAAGTTTATTCTCACTAAGTACAATAGGCAATCACCATCCCCATCTAACTTGAAAAAAGGGACCTCCAAATTGGATTCATACTTCGATATCTACCTATGCCCTAATAATGAAAAATTTATCTTTCCCTCTCCCCATTTGGAAGGATTTTCCCACACATGGTGGTACTACATAAGTAGAGAGAATCAGTAGTTCATCAATTGGGAAGATTTTGAAATACACATTGTTCAAGTATTTGTGTCCCTATGAAAAATAAGTGATTGACAAGGAGTTGGTACCAACTTGAGAAATGGAATCTCACAATATCAAGGGAATACACAAATCAATTCATGATCTTGATCATGTATGTTGAGAATGTCAGTGATAATGCTACACAAATACATCTATGGGTTAGATCCAAGCCTCTCGACTAATATAATGGCTCAAAAAACATCTACCTTGTTTGGTGAAATTGAATTTGGTTGAAAGATATGCAATGAAATATAAAAAGAATGAGGGTTTTCAACAAGGTTTTGGGTAGTAAAGAACTCCAATGAGGTGGGGCCAATATAGTGGCATTTATAGAGGACATGACATACCTATTATGAACCCCAAAATCCCCACTTACATATCCTTTGATGTTGAAAGGAAACACGGAAATTTTGGGATAACACTTAGCCCATGTGGACATGGTAAGTTTGCTAAAAATAGGTCATGAAATGCATTATTCATCCTAAGTAGTCAAAGTGATAAAAATTTTATCCCACCAGATGTAGTGAAGGACAAAAAAGAAACGGGCTTATGTTTTAAGTGTGGGGATGAGTACAAGGTGGATCATGCCTTAAAATCCCCCTATAAAACAACCAAGGTGAAGGTTCATATCATGTATATCATGGAAGATTGAGACAATAAATATGAGGATTCAAATGCTTTAAATGCTACAAATACCATGGCACATGCTAAAAATGATGACTATGAAGAGGACCTAGAGCAAGAGAATTTTTATGACCCGTCAGATGGGTTCCTCTTTGAGTTGGTTACTTGCCTTGTGACCCTAATTTTATTATATCTACTACACCCCTCATGCTTCCAAAGAGAGTTTAAGATAATGCATATTTTCAGCTTATTATAGCAAAGCAACTCAAACGGGATTCTAAGAAATGCTGACATATATTTGTTTTGCACTTGAATTAAGGAGATCTTAGATCACTCCTTGAAAGTGGCCAAGAATTCAGCATTGAAAACCTCACTAAAAGAGTATGAAGATTTGTTTTAGATGCCTATAGCCCTCCCTCCTAAGAGGCAGGTTGATTGCCCCATTAATCTAGAGCCCCATTCTAAGCTAGTGAACAAAACCCCCTTACAAAATCTCCAAGTGTGAACACAAAGAAGTCGCAAAACAGGTCAAGGAGTTGCTTGAAATAGGGTTTACTGATCCAAGTTCTTTCCCTTATGCATCCCCAATCGTATTAGTCAAGAAGAAAGATGGGTCTTTTCAAATGTGCATTGACTACAAAGACTTGAAGAAAATTATGGTCAAGAGAACTGGTATCATATCCCCAAGACTTGCTTCATGAGTTGAAATGGGAAATCATCAGATACACATGAGAGAGGATGATGAGGTAAAAATGGAATTCAGGAATGATCATGGCCTTTATCATTTCTTAATGATTCCTTTTGGATTCCTTTTGTATTCATGGAAGAGTAATTGGACCATATTATGAGCAAAAATGGCATACAAACTAATCCCAAAAATGTATAATTTATAAAGGGCTAGCCCACACCCTCCAATACCATTTCCTTGCTCTCTTTAATGAGGATTATTTGTCTTTGAAATAAAGGGAAAGATAAAAATATATAGAGAGAAAGAGAGAGAAAACTAGTGCAAGATTGTTGAAGACTAGGAGGTGTTCAAAGATAAGAGAGACAGAGTGGAGCCAAAGAGTGAGTAGTCAGTTCATCTCATCCATCTTCATTATTCAAATCTCTACTAACATGAAAGAGATAGTACAACTAGGTTACCACTAACCATGACTAACTCTGGTTAGGTCAACACTGACTTATTTTAATGTCCCACACCTGAGTACAACTGGAGACAAATGTAGGTAATGTTGGTCACACACACATACATATGAGCAATTGAGCTAAAAGTCTCAACACTACCCCTCAAGCTCAAACTAATTTCTAAAATCCAAGTACCTATCTAAAGTAGATAAAATTCTCTTTACCAAGTGATAATGAACATCGATATTTTTGGATTTAGCATGATAGACGGAATTGCTAGTTAACATCACACTGCTAAGATTATCACAATTTGCAATATGAATTTTTTTTCCAACTATATCCCCAAGTTATTTAGTAGTTTCATCAACCAAATCGCTTCATATGCTGCTAATGCTGCACCCCTGTATTTTGCTTCCATGCTAGACAAAGCAATGGTAGGCTATTTCTTACTACTCTAGTTGATCATACTACTAGCCAAACTAAATGCATAACCACCACTAGTTGACCTCCTATCATAGGCACAACCAGCCAAATCAGAATTAATGTAACCTATAAAGTCAAGGGATTTTCCATACTCATAAAACAACCCATAATCCACAGTACTCTTCACATACCGCATAATCCTCATGACTGCATCTCGATGTGGCATATGAGGCTTCTGCATGAATTGACTGATTAGTGTCAAGATTGTGGGAGAGAAGGAAGGAGTCTCGCTTGAAGCTTTCTTGCTTGCACAATGGGGGAAGACACACAAGGGTGGAGGCTGAAAACAGTTTTCCTCTTCTTAGTTGTGTAAGCCAAAAGAACTCAAGTACAAAGAAATAGAAGAACCCTAGATATGGGTCTCAAACCAAACTCAACTAACTAAGGTGGCATACTAACTGAGCCACGAACTAGAGTAGATAAGGATAGCTATCATGTAGCTATTATTCAGGGGCGGTGTACCAACCGCATCTGCAACTGACAAGTCGGTGACATAAATACACAACGGTCACCCTGGCGTATCACGAGTGGAGCTCGATATCTCAACACTCCCCCTCGAGCTCAATCCCAATTCCTGCACACCAAGCAGGTCTCTGAACTTGCGCAGCTTCTCTGCGCCCAATGCCTTCGTGAATATGTCAGCTACCTGATCCTCTGTGCTGACATAAACTAGATCAATAAGACCTAGTAAAACCCTCTCTCGCACATAGTGATAATGCACCTCAATGTGCTTTGTTCTAGCATGATAGACTGGGTTATTTGCCAAGTGTATACTACTCATGTTGTCACAATAAATGACAACTGGCCCATCTGTAGACTGATGCATATCATAAAGTAGCTTATGCAACCAAGCTACCTCACATGCAGCCATTGCTGCACCCCTGTACTCAGCCTCTGTGCTCGACAAGGCAACTGTAGGCTGTTTCTTGCTGCTCCAAGTGACTGCAGCACTCCCAAAAGAGAATACATATCCACTGGTAGATCGTCTATCAGAAATACTACCAGCCCAATCAGCATCAGTGTATCCATGCAACTGTATCTGAACCCCAGTCTCATAAAATAGTCCATACTGCAATGTGGACTTCACATACCTAAGTATGCGTCTAGCCGCATCCAAATGTGGTTTCCTTGGAGCCTGCATAAACTGACTTACCAATCCAACAGCATAGCTCAAATCTGGCCTGGTAATAGTCATATAAATCAAAATTCCTACTATGCGTCTGTACATAGTAGGGTCTTCTAGAAGCTCACCTGCATCTGTGCTCAGCTTCACATTTTGCTCCAAAGGAACTGAAATAGGCTTACAGCCTGTCATCCCATATTTGGACAGCATGTCCAATCCATACTGCCTCTGCAAGAGCTGTATCCCACTTGGTGATCTAATCACCTCAATGCCCAAGAAATAACGCAGCTCTCCCAAATCCTTCATCTCAAACTTCTGCTTCAATAGCATTTTCACATGAAGGATATCTTCATCACTGTCACCTGTCATAATCAAATCATCAACATAAATGACAAGCAGCATAATACCTTTCTCTGTTTTTCTCACATAAAGTGAGAAATCTGCCTTGGAAATCTGAAAGCCAATAGTGACAAGATACTGTCCTATCTTGTCAGACCATGCTCTAGGTGCTTGCTTCAAGCCATACAAGGCTTTCTTCAACCTGCAAACAAACTCAGGATGAACAGCATGCACATAACCTGGTGGCTGCTCCATATAGACCTCTTCTTGCAAATCACCATGCAAGAAGGCATTCTTTACATCCAGCTGATGTAAAGACCATCCCTTTGATGCAGCCATAGCAATGACTGCTCTTACGGTTGCCATCCTTGCAACCGGACTAAATGTTTCTTCATAGTCAATGCCATATGTTTGTGCATACCCCTTGACTACTAATCTTGCCTTGTATCTGTTCACAGAACCATCAGCATTGTGCTTCACCTTATAAACCCACTTACAGCCAATTGCATTCTTACCTTTAGGCAAAGGTACTAACTCCCATGTAGCATTTGCTTCCAAGGCATCCATTTCTTCATCCATGGCTTTCTCCCATTTTTCTTTTCCCATGGCTTGCTCAAAAGATGTGGGTTCTGGTTCCTGTATCACTTTGACCATATATGCATAGTGAATGGCTGTAAATCCATCATATTTCAGCCTATCCACAGGATACCTAGCTCTTGTAGACCTGCGCAAAGTAGGTTCACTCCCAGGTGCTCTCAAAACATCCCTGGTCTTCCTTACTCCAGGTGTAACAATAGAAGGAATACCCAACTCATCATCAATGCTCTGTTCTGAGCCACTGGATTCACCATCCACATAAGAGTGACCTGCATTCACATCAAACATGGGCTGATCAACCTTCTCTTTTCCTTTTCGTGATACCTGGATACCACTATCTGCATTGCTTTGAGAAGATTCTCCTGATCTCAATCTACCTGTCCATGGCGAAGAATGTGAACCACTGCTAGAGGACGCTCCAGGTCCACTAATATTTTGTGACTGCTGCTGTGAATTCTGTGTAGCATTACCATTTTGTGCATCTTCATCATCAATCACATTTACTGGTCTATACCAGCTACTCATCTCATCAAAAACAACATCTCTGCTCACTGTAAACTTATGAGTAGAAGGGTTATAGCATCTATACCCTTTTTGCTGCAGAGAGTAACCAATAAAGATGCACTTCTCAGCTTTTGGATCCAACTTGGATCTCAGCTCATCTGGCACATGTACATAGGCAATGCAACCAAAAATTTTCAAATGAGAAATATCTGGTTTCCTACCAGTATACTTCTCCTCTGGAGTCATTCCATGTATTGCTGCAGTGGGAGTCCTGTTCATTATGTAGACTACTGTAGCAACTGCTTCAGCCCAATAAAAATCTGGCAGGTCTTTTTCATTGAGCATGGCACGAGATACCTCTCCAATATGCCTGTTTTTCCTTTCTGCAATTCCATTTTGTTGTGGGGTATAACTGCATGAATATTGCTGCTTTATGCCATGCTCCTGCAAGAACTTTGCAAACTCATTTGAGAGGTACTCTCCCCCTCCATCTGACCTTAGGCATTTTATCTGCAAGCCTGTTTCTTTTTCAACCATAGCTTTAAGAGTTTTGAAATGCCCAAAAACTTCACTTTTCTTTTTCATAAAATACACCCAAACTTTTCTGCTATAGTCATCAATAAAACTGACAAAATAATGACAGCCTCCAAGAGATGCAGCTTTAGTAGTCCACACATCAGAGTGGATTAATTCCAATGGCTTCTTACTCTCTTGAACATGTCTAGGAAATGGTTTCCTTGCCTGTTTTCCAAACTGACAGGCTTCACATACCTTATGCATTTCTGCAACCTTGAATTTGGGCAATCCTGCAACAATATTTTGGGCCTGCATTGATTTAAGTCGCTGTACATTAACATGACCAATGCGTTTATGCCAGATATCAATATCTGCAACTACACCGGTCCCATGTGCAAACATTGCTGCACTCAATTCAGACATGTCTGCATCCAATGTAAACATTCTGCCCTTCTTCTTTCCTTTTGCTATCAAGCGACCTTTATTTTTCATATCCTCAACAAAGCATCCATGAGGATTAAATCTGACCTGCCCTGTTAAGCAATACTAATGGTACCAAGCAGATGTAACATAGC
>NC_141154.1:13695752-13719087 GCF_053477565.2 Lygodium microphyllum
ATGTTATGTTTAATTTTTCCTTCGGTTAAGATTAGTGCTCCTTAGGCATTTTATCTGCAAGCCTGTTTCTTTTTCAACCATAGCTTTAAGAGTTTTGAAATGCCCAAAAACTTCACTTTTCTTTTTCATAAAATACACCCAAACTTTTCTGCTATAGTCATCAATAAAACTGACAAAATAATGACAGCCTCCAAGAGATGCAGCTTTAGTAGTCCACACATCAGAGTGGATTAATTCCAATGGCTTCTTACTCTCTTGAACATGTCTAGGAAATGGTTTCCTTGCCTGTTTTCCAAACTGACAGGCTTCACATACCTTATGCATTTCTGCAACCTTGAATTTGGGCAATCCTGCAACAATATTTTGGGCCTGCATTGATTTAAGTCGCTGTACATTAACATGACCAATGCGTTTATGCCAGATATCAATATCTGCAACTACACCGGTCCCATGTGCAAACATTGCTGCACTCAATTCAGACATGTCTGCATCCAATGTAAACATTCTGCCCTTCTTCTTTCCTTTTGCTATCAAGCGACCTTTATTTTTCATATCCTCAACAAAGCATCCATGAGGATTAAATCTGACCTGCAAGCCCTGTTCAACCATTTGACCAACAGAAACCAGATTCTTGGTGATATTCGGGACATGAAATACATCGGACAGGTATTTCTTTTTCCCATCCTGCATAGACAATGGAATTTTTCCAATCTGCACAATAGGATGTGCAGTATCATCACCAGTCTCCACAAATCCTGGTTTTTTCATTTTCCTTGCATCCTCCATCCATTCTGCATGACCTGTCATGTGGTTTGATGCACCTGAGTCAACATACCATACATCATTGCTTTCTTCTGCA
This sequence comes from Lygodium microphyllum, assembly GCF_053477565.2. NCBI lineage: Eukaryota > Viridiplantae > Streptophyta > Polypodiopsida > Schizaeales > Lygodiaceae > Lygodium > Lygodium microphyllum. Next base: position 13,696,612 of record NC_141154.1, read on the forward strand.
CTTGTCATAGAATTGTTCATGTGCTGCACCATGAACAAATGCTCATTTCTGTCATCACCCTGTCTACTAGAAGATGCATAATTCCCTTGTTGCAGTTTTCCATTCATGATGTCATTCTGCTTTTTATAGCAGTCTTTAGCCATATGACCCATTTTACCACAATAGTAGCATTCAACATTACTGTTTGCATTTTGGCCTCTTTGCCATCCACCACGACCTCTTTGGCTCCCCCTGCCTCTAGAGTTACCACGTCCTCCTCCATAGGACTGGTTTTCTTGAGTTTGCTGCATATTCTGATTTCTGCCACGGCCTCCAAATCGGCCTCCTCTACCTCTGCCTCTACCTCTTCCAGCATTTGAGTAGAAGACAGCTTCTTTTGAAGTTCCTCCTGAAGAAGATGCACCACCATTTCTCTGTTCCTCAGAAATTAGAAGAGCAATCAACTCCTCAAAATCAGGAAATCTTTCACGAACTGAAATGGATGTCCGAAACTGTGCATAATCCTTTCCTAGACCATTCAAGGTCACGGAAACTAAATCATCATCTTCCACTGGCGACCCAATGGAAGCAAGTGCATCTGCAATCTTCTTCACCTTCATGTGGTAGTCGTTGATGCTCATACTTTCTCTTTGCACATTATGCAACTCTTGCTTGAGCTGCATTTTCCTGGCTTGCGTATTTGTGCTATACATTTTTGACAAAGTATCCCATGCCTCCTTTGGCGTACTTGCATCCTGAATATGCACAATCATAGAGTCTGAAATACTGATAGACAGCCAATACATAACTTTCCTGGCTCTCTCATGCCATGTTTTAAATGCCTGCATTTGTTGTTGATTGGGAACATCAGGAAGAACTGGTTCTTCTTCATTTCCTGCAACAAATTCCCAATATCCTTTTCCCATAAGGAAATTCGTCATTCTAAACTTCCATGCCTGGAAGTTGTTCTTGTCAAGCTTTTCAGTGACAATCTGTGAAAGAGAATCAGACGCCATTACAGAATACTGCAAGAAATTCTGTCACTGCAAGAAACACAGCTTCACCCTCACAAGGGCAAATCTGCAAAACTGGGGAAAGTGGTATTTGACCACACAGTCACTTCCTAGTGACGATTTTGCATAAACAGGAACCAAGGATGATTCTGAAACTCCCAATGTCTCTGCGCACAAGCATACGATGCAATTTCTACAGTAACTTTTCACCGACCTGTAGAACAGTGGTCGCACAGCATAAAACTGGGCCTTTTCTTGAGTGCGTGCAGAAAACTTCCGTCTGCAAAACAGGCCCCGAAATGGCCTCAAATCAAAAAAACAAGGTCGCCAGGGGCTAAAGCCCTTTCCCGCAGCATATACTGCCCTCTTGCTTCACCGCGAAGGGCGTCTCAACCTGAGACAATGCACTCCTGCAATTTCCGGCTGTGCTACCTGCAGAGATCTGCTCCCAAAACAGGAAATGAAAGCAACACTGCTCCTCTTACCAGACCACCGCGAGCTTGGCTTGCTTTCTTGAGCTCCTTACCACGAACAAGGCTCTGATACCATGTCAAGATTGTGGGAGAGAAGGAAGGAGTCTCGCTTGAAGCTTTCTTGCTTGCACAATGGGGGAAGACACACAAGGGTGGAGGCTGAAAACAGTTTTCCTCTTCTTAGTTGTGTAAGCCAAAAGAACTCAAGTACAAAGAAATAGAAGAACCCTAGATATGGGTCTCAAACCAAACTCAACTAACTAAGGTGGCATACTAACTGAGCCACGAACTAGAGTAGATAAGGATAGCTATCATGTAGCTATTATTCAGGGGCGGTGTACCAACCGCATCTGCAACTGACAAGTCGGTGACATAAATACACAACGGTCACCCTGGCATATCACGAGTGGAGCTCGATATCTCAACAATTAGCCCCACTGTATAACTCAAGTCAGGATGAGTGATAGTAAGGTAGATCAAGCTACCCACCATTTCCCTATACATAGTTACATTCTATATTTCAGTCCCAACATCAATTGCGAGCTTGACATTTTGATCCAAGGGTGTCTCCATAGCTTTACACTCCATCATGCCATACTTCTACAATATATCATGAGCATACTATTTTTGTAACAGCATATACTCTACGATGTAGGTATAACTTCAATCCCAAGAAAATACTTTAGTTCTCCAATATCTTTAACTTTAAATTTAGCTTGTAGCAATGATTTAATTTCAGCAACCCCTTGATCATCATCTCTAGTGATGATAAGATCTACATAAACCACCAGAAAAACATAACCATGATCTATCTTCTTCGTGAATAGATTGTGATCTGCATGACCTATCTGAAATCTATACTGATATAAATAACTACTTATCCGAGCATTCCATGCTCTCGGTGCTTGTTTTAGCCCATATAAAACTTTTTTTAGCTTACATATATATGTCGAAAAATCAAGATGGCATAGCCTTCAAGTTTCTCCATATACACTTCTTCAAGCAACTCACCATTCAAAAAAGTATTTTTGACATCCATCTACCATAATTTTCAGCCCTTAGATGTTTCCAATGCAATGATCATTCTCACTCTTGCCATCTTGGCAACTGGACTGAAAGTATCTTTCATAATCCAAGTAGTACTACTGTGCATATTCCTTTGCAACTAGCCTGGCTTCTTGCTTTATACCGTTCTAGTGAACCATCTAGATTTGTAGACCCATTTGCAGCCAATGGATACTTTGCCTTCAGGTAACTCGACCAAATCCCATGTTTCATTTTCAGCCAGTGCTATATATTCTTCATTCATGGCAGCACACCAATTCTCATTTGCAACTGCATTATCAAACTTCATAGGTTCTTTGAAACCTATTGCTCTAGTCATGTAAGTAGAATGATGGGTTGAATGTCCACTATATATCAACCTATCAATTGGTTTTCTAACTCTTTCAAACCTTCTTAACTATGGTTCACTCCGAGCTTGCCTCTCATGAGGCGGTACATACTTGCTATGCCTTACACCAGGCGTCATCACTTAAGGTATTCCCAATTCATTGTCCAAATCATCACTGCCAGGTGACTCATATCTTGCTGTAAGTGGACCAGTCACATCATCAAATGCCTTTTCCTTTTCTTTATCCAATCTCCCCCTCACTAATATATTTGTGTTAGTGGATGTAGGAGTACAATTACATAGTCGTCCTCTGTCCAAGGACTAATTGTAGATGAAGCATCACCTATAGGACCACTTATAGAAGTAATCGTTGAAGAAGAATTTTCAGCATTAGTAGTACTGGGCTGATCCAAAAGAAACCACTGTAGTAGAATTACCATACCATGAAGCCAGCTCATCAAAAAATACATCTCTGCTAATCAAGGTCTCATGAGTGGATGGTACATAACATTTGTAAGCCTTCCTGTCTTGTGCATAACCCTGGAAAGCACTCTTGATAGCTTTTGGATCCAATTTCTTCCTTTTTTCATCAGGAACATGTACATAAGCAATGGAACCAAACACCTTAAGATGCTTAATGTTAGGCTTGTGCCCATACAGCTTCTCATAGGGAGGTACATCATGAATCTTAGCTGTAGGAGTTCTATTCAGAACATAAACATCAGTGACCAATGCTTCAACCCAATAAGCATTTGGAAAACTCTTTTCATTAAGCATTTCCCTTTCTGATTCCATAAGCACACAATTTTTCCTCTCTACTACACCATTCTAGTGTGGTGTATAGCTGCAGGTAAGCTGTCTTTTTATACCATATCTAGCAAGATACCTGTAAAAATCTTTGGATACATATTCTTCGCCTCCAACTCATCTTAAACATGAGATATAACATCCCACTTCATTTTCATCGTCTCGTCCATAGGTATTTTGAGTGTTTCCTTGACCTTTAAAAAAACCATGGCCTCTGCCACCTCTGCCACACTAGCTAGAGTAGAGAACAGTGTCTCTTCCTTGAGACAAATTGGAACCTATGTTAAGACCAAGCTTTACTTCTTCATGTAGCAGTAATGCAAGCAGTTCATCCCAATTAGGGGGTTTTGCTCTTATAGAAATAGAAGTATCAAATGCCTTGTATCCTTGCCAAGCCCATTCAATGTCACTGCAATCATATCATCCTCTGAAACACTAGACCCAATAGTAGCTAGCTAGTGGCTATGGTTTTTATCTCCGTCATGTATGCTTGAATGCCAATATCCTCTGCCAATCAAAAAATTTTGCATCCTAAACATCCATAGTGTGAAGTTCTTGTTATCAAGCTAATCACATACAATTTGGGTGATGTTATCAGTGCCATGAGCATTTTCCATATTGCAGCATTTAGCTTTTAATCAATGCCTGACTCCCCACAAACCAAGATGTCAGCCTTCAACTTTTACGATGATTTTTTGCAACAAAATCCTTCCTGAAATCACAATATTTCTAGAGAGACATATAGTCTACAATTAGAAACCAGTAGATGACTAGCAACCTTTTCTCAATCAAAACATAGATATTTATGTGTCAAACATACCCCAAAATATCCTAGACATTTGCCACTATATGCAGGAGTCCATAATGACCTTTTGGGCACACTATAATACATGTATAGCAAGTACAAAATCCAAATATCTTCCCGACTGATAACAATCAACCAATATGCAGCCAAAACAAGGGCAATATAGGCTCAAAATCTTCCCAAATCATAGCATACATATGCCAACACATGTAGAGACCAAGACATGATCATATCGACATTCATACATGCCATGCCTTCAAGAACCAATGTCATATAACTCATGTACTATTCATGTACAATCAATAATCATGTCAATGTAGTTAATTTTTAGCTCCAAAAGTCAACATCCAATGCTCTTTTTAGTTCATACAACATACAACATACATATGCCCATAATCAGGGTCCACATATACTATCCAGTGTCATAGATTGCTTCAAGATAGATTTTCAACCTGTTAAAACCTTCCAAAGCTGAGCATTTGACACTCCAAAACCATGGTCAAATGCATGAGAATAAGGACATGTACATTGTTAGGATGAATGCCACAAGTGCCTTGGAACCACATGCTCTTTACTGTAGTCATCAACCAGTCTGCACAGGTTTGTGCTAAATATCTCAAAATCTGTGAGAAATTTGAAAAAAATTTATTCTGCAAAGTTGTAGACCGTGTCCAAAAACAGTTACAAGTCTTAAGACATTTCTCCAAAATCCATTTTTGTAGCAAGATATGGCTTCTGAAAAAAAAGGGACTACAAGCATAGTCTCCTTTTATGGTGTTTTTTCAGATCTAATCTCTTTGATGTCAAATGGCCACTCACATCATAGGTGCTCAATGAAGCCTTATGAAGCTCCCAAACAAGCCATAATAAGCTCTTGCACATGCACAAAGCATAAATCGTGATGCATACCTTGACAACAAGAACAATGGCAGCCTTTCTTCTTCAGGAGAGACTCTTATCTTCAAGCTCCAAATCTAGACTCCTTCAATGCCACGCTCTAGAGAGCCCATTCATGTTGGCTCTCATACCATTTTTAAAGATAAGAGAGACAGAGTGGAGAGCAGTCAACTCATCTCATTCATCTTCAATATTCAAATCTCTACTAACATGAAAGAGATAGTACAACTAGGTTACCACTAATCATGACTAATTGTGGTTCGGTCAACATTGACTTATTTAATGTCCCACACATGAGTACAACTGGAGACAGCTGTAGGTAATGTCGGTCACACACATATACATATGAGTAGTTTAGCTTGAAGTCTCAACAAGAGGAGCTTAGTGTTCTTGCTGGAGCCATGGGAAAGACTGGGAGGAGCTCTATGTTCTATGTATAGAGAAGTAGGAAGGATGAAGAAAGAAGATAAAGAAGAAAAAAAAAATGAAAAAAATATTATTTTCTTTTTCTCATCTTCTCGTTTGGTGCTTTCTTTTCAAAAACAAAATAGTGATTCAATTTAAGGCTATATATTTGCACAATCATCATTTAATAAATATATACAAATACACACACACACAGATCATTTTTAGATATATCATTATTATATAATACTGATATTATGTATATATCATTGTTCTATAAAGTATATATATATATATATATATATATATATATATATATAATTATCCTATTGCATCTCACCTTCAAGTCCGAATACTTCACTTAAGACATCCCTAGAACTTGCTCCACCCCACAATTAAAGCATCTGATCTAATATTCGACCTCTTGATTCTCTTCTTAGAACTAAGTCATTTCCATGGTACTATTCTTAAAACTAGGCCATCTCTCTCTTCATGAAGAATTTTTCATCCATAATTATAAATTTTCTATCCCTCTTGGAAGGGAATACTTCGTCATTTTTTCCACATCCCTAGGAACCATAGGAGTTAATAGAAACTCTTCCTTTGGGACCAATAATCTCTTCCTTGCTACACACAAACCTCTACACTAGTTGTAAACATCATGTGATAGCCTGCTATCCTAGTTCATCTGCAATGGCATTCTGCTTTATGTCAATATTCCTCAATCTCTGTGCTTCAACTCTCTTCAAAGGCCTTCTTATCCTATTTCAACTCACCATCAAGTTACAATACACTAAACACATCCCTAGAACTTGCTCCAACAGAGCATCTAATCTTATATTTAGCCTCTTGATTCTCTTCTTAGAACTAGGTCATCTCCATTGTACTCTTCTTAGAAGTAGGGCATCTCCATGGTACTCTTCTTAAACTAGGTAAACGTTCATGAAGAACTTCTCATATCATAGGTTTATGAGCATCCATGGACTAACTAATGGGCACTTTCTTTATTATTTATTTGGTGATTGTCCAACCTATTTTTTGGTAGGACGAATACTTTTTTTTTAATAAAAGGAGGGAGTGTGGCCATCGTCCATTATCACACTTGTAATTCTAGATTCTTGGTATGGAGAAAGGGAGTTTATGGAGTGTGTGAGCTAGTGCTCAACATTGTACTCTTGTCATAGTGAATTCCTATTCCCTATTACATCTTGTGCATTTTCTCTTTCATCGATCTTGTCTCTATCATTATTCCACTCCATGTTTTGCTCTTCTAATATGCTATCAAATGTTTAGGTTGTTTCAGGGAGTCATGCTTGTATTTTTGTGACTTGGGATTGCTTTTGTGGAACCTTTTATGTGAATAGGTCTTGTGTTTCTCTCAAAGTATGGTCCGATGCGTCCTTATCCCCACTACACAATAGTTTTCATTTGGTTGGCATTGGAATTTTTCATTAATGTGTCATTGACAGTTGCCATGTATTTAGTGAGCTAACATTGGTGATACCAAATGACCTACGTCTCTTGTTTAATAGCATGATAACTCATACAAGATGACTTGAATTTCTTAGCTAGTAGCACATCACTTGTGTTGTTTTTGTTGTTACAGTTGGTAGGATTGCATCATTCATTGGCAGCTTGTTCTTGCACTTATGGCTTGCATGTACTGCCAATGTTATCTTTACTGTTATTATTATGACACCATATCTAGGTTGCCCTGCATGTTTTGCTATTGTGATGTTTGTTGCTCTTCTAACATTGGTGTGCTTTGCATTTTACTTATGATTGACAATTGCATTGACGCTCGTGCACTACAATTCTCATTTACCTGCTCCTCATTGATGTGCTTTTGCATATTATGCATAGACTCTGTGTCATCATTGACTTGTGTCTGGTTGACTTTGAGCTTGCATGTCTTGTTACGTCACAGTCATCCTACAAGGTTTGCATGGTGTGATTGTTATCTTATGTTTGATTATGGGTCAATCTAAGTGATTTTGTTCTATTTCATGAGTTCTCCCATGGAACCTTTGAGTTATTTACAAGTCTATTCATGTTCAATCTATTTATGATAGTTTGTATGGGTATTGTTCATTAGTTACTCTTGCCTATTTGAGTGTGTGTGCCTTTACTCTTTGTATTTGAGCTTGATGCAAGCTATTCACACTCTTTTACTACTCTCTCCAAACCTCTACACTGACCATGAACATCATTGTGATACCCTCCTATGTTGCTTTGTGCACAATAACATCATCCTTCTTGTTTGTATGCCTCAATTTCCATGCTTCAAGTCTCTTTAAAATCCTTCTTATCCTATTGCATCTTAGCTTTAAGCTAGAAATCTTCACTCAACACATTCCTAGAACTTGCTCCCCACCTATTACATCATCCAAGTACGTAATCTATGGCCTTTCAATTGTCTTCTTAAAAAACTAGGATGTCTCCCTTCTACAAGGGAATACTTCCTAGAACTTACTCTACCACTCCTAAAGTATCTCATCTAAATTTTACTCATGATTCTTGTAATATTTCCACACAATAAAAGTTAGTTGATTAGTTTAAAAGTTAGTTAGTCAATTAAGCTAACTAAAGAAAAAAACTAACTAACGTTAATAATTAAGGATTCTTATTTAATTAAAAATATATGTTAAAAAATCGAGAGTTATAAATCTGATATTTTTCTCGAATTGACAAGGACCGTAGGCACCCTTCACGTAAGTTACAACGTGAACAAGACTTATGAGCTCTATTAATCACTAATATTAATGTGTATAGTTTGGATGGTCCAAAATATTAGATTTTGGACAAAACTAGTATATTTTAAGAAGATATGGAGATTTCTAGAACTAGATGCCATTTAAAAGAAAAGACAAGTGATGTTTTAGTTAGTTTTGGAGATTTTATAAAAAGAAAAATAAAGAAAAGTGACTAGAAAAATCATGTGCACCGCAATCGCAATCCACCGATAGAAAACAGCACTTCAAATAGAGAAAAGAAGATGGAGTGAATTGAGAGCTTTCTAAACAAGTGTCTTGGGGTTTTACCCCCCTTTCGAAGCCAATGGAACCATCAGATTTATGATTTGAGCATCAAATAACTAACCTTTCCAAGATCCCCCTCCACAAAGAGCTCCACTTCTCAACCACACACCCTCTCCTCTAATTCACTATAAATATGAGGCATGGGGAGGCACAAGAAAGCATAAGGTTGCACAATCCCCTCTATCTCGATCCTCAACTTAGCCATCTTCTCCTACACTCTTCCATCTCGAATCTATTCTATCTTCTTAATCCCTTGAGTCTACTTGTGGACGATGGTCCCCAAGCAAACAATGTCACATGCGGATGGCAATCCCACAACCAGAAATAAAGCTTCAGGCAAAGGCATCACTGTCAATCCAACTGCGGTTCCGATCGTAAGTAATGTATTTCAAAATTGATAGTTGCTTGTTTTGATTCTCGTATGAGATACGTTAGGCCCATACTATGATGCACGAGTATAGATCATTTCATCTCACATATTCGTAAGATGGAGCTTGCGAAGTGCATATATCAAGGAAATTTAATTGCACCTAGTTGCATATGGCTTATTCATTGATAGAGTAATTACAAGGAAGAATTAGTCAAGGGTTATGAAAGATATAGTCATTAAAAGAACGACATTAAAAAGATTGTGCATACAAGTGCTAGGTTAAAGCATAGTCAAGGTTTATAAATAGCATAATTGCTAAAAGAATATGACCTTAAGAATCATGAATACAAAGTACTAGTTTAGATACTTCAAAAGTACTTAGCCTAAGAGCCCAAATATTAAGAAGAACTAGATTCTAGCTCAAGGCAAGGCTGTTGGAGTCTAATTACTTGAGATAATCTTGCACTTATCTTATCAAGTATTTACACGTTATGCCTGTAACATATTTTGATATATGGGGATAATTTCCTATTTGCCTCATGACTTGACTAAGAGCTAGTACAAAAAAATAAGCATAAGGGTTAAAACTAAGATGTCTTGAGATCTGTTGGATAACGATGACTTTTGCCAATCCAAATTTAAGGTTGGGTTATCAATCAAGGTAAGTAACCTATAGAACTTAAATCATGAATAGTGTTTGAACCCTTAACATATGACCTAGCTGAAGGAAGGAAGTGTTAAGAAACATTTTTGCATAGTATTGCTCTTAGATCCCAAGGGGGAGCAAATATACGATGGAAATGTTATATCGTCTATTCTGGCATTGTTTGGAAAGAATGCAATTGGTTTTGTTGGTTGATCGAACAACATCCTAAATGCTTTTACATTCAACTGGTTGTTAGTTGTTGTTTGGATGATTATTCCAAGTGCTTGTGATTTATGATAAATGCATGGCAAGGGTCTATGATGACAAGTCACCATGGGAATAAAGGAATGCTTTCTTGGAAAATGATGTTAGGGTTGAATGCCTTATTTGTGCTTGATTCTTAAAGGATTTAATTAAGGATATTTTGCACGGGTGGATCACCTCCATGATAGCATCGCGGATTAACCCAAAGAGGGCATTGCCCGATTCATGGGCCGAAGGTTGAGTGGTAAAAAGGCCAACCACGGGAATGATGTTTTGCTCCTAGACAGCTTGCGGGTCAATTGGAGTTCTGGACACCCCTTGCTACATCTAGAATGGAGTTGAATACCTCCATGGCCCCCAACTTATGGGAGTGTTGGGAGATCCTATTCTAGATAAAGGATTGAATTTGTGGTGCCATGAGATTTGGACCAGTTACTTCTGCATGGCAGAAGAGATACTTCTGTTGACAGAAGGGATACATAATTTCTCATGTATGGGTGGGCGACAAAGATTAACTTGAAGATAAGTTAAGGAACTTGTTTGAACTTGTTTTTCAAATAGCTTTCTTGCTCTGCTTTCGTGTTTGTGCTATAAGTTATGCAAACGAACCATGTTCGCTAGAACAATTAATTAGTGAAGCTGGCTTTAAGTGTCACACATAAATATGGTAGGACTTAATTATAAAACTAAAGCTATTAAGGGAAGCAGGTGGGCGGAACCCCCGACAGGTCCATCCTACGGTAGGGTGGTCCCAAAGAACTGGGAGGCTTCTCACAAGGTTTACCATCTTCAACCTTTAGAAATTGTTAGGATCGAATCTTGATTCATGCCATTTTAGGGGACCGAAATGGAAATATGCCCTACGAGCAGAGAGGTTTAACGGCACATCCCTCTCGTTTCACATTCTCTTTGAACCAAGTGCAGCATGGTTTTGCTTCGGATTGGTTATCTCTACGTAAATTAGGATGTCCAGGATCCCAATGCTAGAATGCTCTTAGGAGACCTTGGCCACTAGGAGCCCAAATTTTAGGTCGATCCTAGTGGGTTTGGTCGTGAACGTTCCGTTGTGAGGTGGATTTGAGAAACCCTAGGCAACAAAACTCGGAACATTCCATGGGAGTGTCAGGCGCAGTGACGCTTAGATTTGTTTCTCGATAGACTGCTAAAAGCATGCTTGGACAGCCAATGGGTGGGCACCTTACAATTCTCTTTTTAGAACTAGATAATATCCATGGTATTGCTCATGATTCCCTTCAAACTAGGTCATCTCTCTTTATTAATAAGTTCTCATTCATCATTACATATTATCTAGCCTTCCCAGAAGGGAATATTTCGTCGTTCTTTTTCAACATTCCTAGGACCCATACCTCTCAATTGAAATTCTTCTTATCCTATTGCATTTGATATTCAAGTTAGAATTCTTCGCTTTAACACATCCCTAGAACTTTCTCTCCCACTATTTAAGCATCTAACACAATCTTCAGCCTCTCAATTGTCTTCTTAAAACTAGGTCATCTCCATGGTACTCTTCTTTAAACTAGGTCATCTCCCTTCATGAACAAGATCTCATTCATCATTGCATATTTTTTGGCCATTCTAGAAGGAAATACTTCTTTCTTTTTTCTAGGTCCCTAGGATCCATACATGTTAATAAAAATTTCACATCTAGGGCCAAGGCTTTCTTCATTGATATATAAAAACATCTACACTGGCAAGAAACATCATTGTGATAACCTCCTATGTCACTTCATGTGCAATAAGATTCTTCTTCTCGTTAGTGTGCTTAAATCTCCAAACTTCAAGTCTCTTGAAAATTCTTCTTATCCTATTACATCTCAGCTTCAAGTTAGAATTTTTCACTCAACACATCCCTAGAACTTGCTTCTTCACTATTAAAGCATCTAAATTAATCTTTAACCTCTTGATTATGCTTGTTGAACTAGGTCATTTCCTGTGGTACTCTTCTTAGAGCTAGGTCATCTCTCTTCATGAACAAATTCTCATTCATCATTTCATATTTTCTAGCCCTTCTAGAAGGGAATACTTCTTTCTCTTTTCCATGTTTGTACGTAGAAACCATACTTGTCAAAATAGAATTTCTTCCTCTATAGCTAAGGCTCCCTTTCTTAATACATAGAAACCTCTACATTGGCCATAAAAATCATTTGTGATAGCCTCCTATGATGCATCATGTGCAATAACATTCTCTTTCTTCTTAGTGAGCCTCAATCTCCATGCTTCAAACCTCTTCAAAAGTTTTCTTATCCTATTACATATCAATTTCAATAGTATAATTCTTTACTTGACACATGTTAACCTCACCACTGCAAGAAAGTGAGAAAAAATGGAAAAGCACAAGTCTGGACCTAGAAGAGGTGGCCTAGGAGGATATCAGACACAACAAAAGAGGCAGGAAGGAGAATGACTAAAAGCACAAGGGCGGCCTCAAAAAGCAAGTCAAAGGAAAAAGTGCATTTCAAATACAAGGCGCCACGAAAACTTTTATAAAAGAGCCCTAGGCTCCCTCCTGTGCAAATTGTAAAAGGGTAGACATGCATAAACTTAAGAAATAAACCAAGTAGAAGGGAATGGGAAAATGGAGCTTGCCACAATGGTAGGTCATGTAAAAAAGGGAATGGGTGCCCATGGGATTTTAGGGCATGTATATAAAGTTTAAAAAGTGAATGAGAGCTCATTCTTTGGTGTGTGGCAAAGTGGACTCTTCTTCTTCTCTCCTTCTCTTCTCTTCCTTGCTTGCTTGGAGTGTGAGTGTGTGAAGGTGAGGGATCTTGGAGGTGAAGCCCTCCTCCATCTCCTCTATTCTTCTTCTCTTCTCTTCTCTTCTCTCATCTCACGTGTGGCTATGGAGGATGGAGCTTGGAGGAAGAGGTTTGGGGATGCTTGATCTTGCATCACCAATCGTGGAGCTGCTAGAGTGCTTGAGAGAGGAAGTAACTCAATTGGGCATCAAGGTAAGCTCACTACACTCATAGAGAGGGATAACACGTCGGCTATATGAGAGGTAGCCATTAGTGCTCACTTGCAACACTTGAACAAATAGGCGGTCCATGGGTCTTAGTGATTGAGCATGAGCTTCCAACATTTTGGTTCCATTGCTGGGACCAACAGATTCAAGCTTGAGCACTTGTGTGCTTCAAATCGAGCATCGAAGTAAGGGTTTCATTCCCCAAACTGGAGCTTGAGGTAGGTAGGAAGTTTCGGGTGTTTAATCTTCACAACAAGTAAGTATTTGGATTATTTTGATGATTGGATGAGTAGGAGAGTAGGAGAAATATTGTTGCATTTAGATAAGGTTAAGGTTAAGAGACCGGTTGGCAAAGCATAGAGTTTGTTGCTATAAAAAAGGCCAAACAAGGCATAAATCAGGGAAAAATGAGAAGAAGGAGTGCCTAAGGGGATTGAGGTTGATGAGTGAGGGGGTAGGAGTGGCAAGAACCTTGCGCGGAAGGGATTTAATAGCCAAGAGGCCAAAGGAGAGCTCATTTGAAACCCTGGTTGAGTGAGAGAGATAGAGAGAGAGAGAGAGAGAGAGAGAGAGAGAGAGAGCCCCATTGTGTGGATCTGCTTCAATCGTGTCACTGATAAGTTTGTTGCCCATTGTAGGTATACACTCAAAAACACAAGAAGAGAGATGGAGGCCAAAACGTTTTCTTGCGGGTTTCTTCTTCTTCTACCACACACTATACAATGTACACAAAGTATAGATAAGATACAACATAAAGGAAAGTGGCCTACTAAGTCAAACACTGCATAACCAACTACACTATAATCGATTGGCGCTATGTCTTTGCCAGCTGTAGGTAGGTGTAACAAACTAAATATAATAAGTGATAAGTCAATGGACATATGAGTATCATAATGACCACCAACGTGCTAAGTATAGACGTGCGGATCCATCTAGCTAGGCGGTCCATCATCAATGTCCACACATGTTGAGCTTGCCATCTCAACACTCCCCCTCAAGCTCAACTCTACCTTTGCAACTCCAAGTAAGATTTAGAACTTCCAAAGCTTCTCTGCACCCAATGCCTTTGTAAATATGTCAGCTATCTGATCCTGTGTGCTGACATATACCAAGTCAATCTCTCCTGCAAGTACCTTCTCTCTCAAAAAGTGGTAGTGCACCTCAATGTGTTTTGTCCTAGCATGGAACACTGGATTCCTAGCTAGCTGTATGCTGCTCATGTTGTCACAATGAATGACAACTGGACCATCTCCCTACACATCCAAATCTGCTAATAACTTTTGCAACCATACCACCTCACATGCTGCCATAGCAGCACCTCTGTACTTAGCCTTTGTACTCGATAAAGCAACTGTAGGTTGCTTTTTCTACTCCATGTAACTACTCCACTACCAAGGGAAAACATGAATCCACTTAAAGATCTTCTGTCTAACATGCTACCAGCCCAATCTGCATATGTGTATCCAAAGACCTGTATGTCCTTACCTGCCTCATAAAAAAGTCCATAATGTAAAGTGGACTTCACATACCTCAATATACATCTAACTGCATCCAAATGAGGCTTTCTAGGCATATGCATAAACTAACTGACAAGCCCAACAGCATAGCTCAAGTCTGGCCTTGTGATAGTCATGTAAATCAAACTCCCTACTATCCTCCTGAACATAGTAGGGTCTTCTATCTCATCCCCAACGTCAACACTCAACTTCACATTTTGCTCCAATGGTACTAAAAGAGGCTTACATGCCGTCATACCATACTTGGATAGCATATCCAAGTCATACTGCCTTTGGGATAGCCATATACCATCATCACATCTGATTACCTCAATACCAAGAAAGTATCTCAACTCACCCAAATCTTTCATCTCAAACTTCTTCTTCAAGAAGTCCTTAACTTCAACAATCCCATTGTCACTGTCACGTTAATAATCAAGTCATCCACTTAGATGACTATGATGACCAAACCTACATCTCCCTTTCTCACATAAAGTGAGTGATCATCATCAGAAATACAAAATCCAATATTGACAAGATACTCTCCAATCTTGTCAAACCATACTCTAGGTGCTTGCTTTAGCCCATAAAGCGCCTTCTTTAACCTACACACATATGTGGGATGCTCTAAATTCTCATAACCTGCTGGCTGCTCCATATACACTTCTTCTTGCGATTCACTATGCAAGAAGGAATTCTTAACATCCATTTTTTGCAAACTCCAACCTTTGGCTGCTGCCAAGGCAATTACACACCTAACAGTTGCCATCCTAGCAACTAGACCGAATGTCTCTTCATAATTCATGCCATATGTTTGAGCATAGCCTTTTGCAACCAGTCTAGCCTTATACCTGCTAACTGAACCATCTACATTATGCTTGACTTTGTAAAACCACTTATAGGCAATAGCTTTCTTACCCTTAGATAAGAGTACCAAATCCCAAGTCTTATTGGCTTCTAATGCAGCCATCTCCTCATCCATTGCTGCATCCCAATGAGCATGACCAACAGCATCCTCAAAACAAGTGGGCTCAACATCCTCAACTAGTTTCACCATATAAGCATAATGGTGAGCTGCATAACCTTCAAAACCAAATCTTTTAATAGGGTATCTGACCCTACTAGATCTGCGTACCACTGGATCACTCAATGGAGCCTTTACATTACTATGAGCTCTCTGTACACCTAGCGTCCTGACTGAAGAAATGCCAAGCTTATCATCCAAACTCTCCTAACCACTAGAATCTCCATCCAATCCCAAATGACTAGTAGATGCATCATTACCATCCAACACTTTCTTCTTTCCTTTGTCCTTCCTTGCAACACTTATAGATCCACCTGAAGATGTGGAACTACTCCTTAGTCTCCCAAACCAAGGGCTCACTATAGGTATAGTACCAGATGATGTTTTTGGTCCACTAAGACTCTGTGATTCTTATTTTTCTTTTTGCACATAGCTGTCTTGATCATTATCATCGTCTAATACATCACCAGTAGGTGCATACTAGCTGCCCATCTCATCAAAGATAACATCCCTGCTCACTCTAAACTCACCTTTGACAGGGTTATAACAGCGATACCCTTTCTGCTCTAAAGAGTATCCAATAAAAACACATTTTTCTGCCTTTGGATCAAGCTTCTTTCGAAGCTCATTTGGCACATGAACGTATGCAACACAATCAAATACCTTCAAGTACGATACATCAGGCTTCTTGCCAGTAAAGCATTCTTCAGGAGTCATCCCATGAACTGCAGCTGTGGGAGTTCTATTCATAATGTAAACAGCAGTATGGATAGCCTCAAACCAAAAATGTTTGGATATATTCTTTTCAGCCATTAATGCCCATGCAACTTCTGCAATATGCCTATTTTTTCTTTCTGCAATACCATTTTGTTGTGGGGTATACCTGCAAGTAAATTACCTCTTTATCCCATGAGTCCTCAAGAAGCTAGTGAACTCATTAGAGAGGTACTCTCCCCCTCCATCTGATCTCAAGCGCTTTACTTTTAAGCCTGTTTCTATTTCAACAACTACTTTAAAAGATTTGAAGTGCTCAAACACATCACTTTTTTCCTTCATGAAGTATACCCATAACTTCCTTGAATAGTCATCAATAAATGTGACAAAGTATTTGCTATCACTAAGAGATACATTCTGTGTAGGCCCCCAAACATCTATATGCACTAGATCAAGTATATTTCTAATCACTTCTCTATCATGTGAGAAGGGTTGTCTTGCCTGCTTACCAAACTGGCATGCTTCAGAGGCTTTATGCAATTCTGCAACTCTAAAAGAAGGCAACCGTGTAACCAATCCTCTAGACTGCATCAATTTCAGCCTTTACACATTTACATGTCCAATACGTTTGTGCCTTATTTCAATATCTGCAACTACTCCTTTTCCTTTAGCACACATAGTAGCATCCATTGCAAGAATTCCAGCATCCAAAGTGAACATTCGGCCAACTCTACTTCCTTTTGCGACCAACCTGCACTTATCATTAAAGTCTTCTACAAAACAACCTTTTGCATTGAATCGGACCTACAACCTCTGCTCTACCATTTGGCCAACAGACACTAGATTCTTTGTAATTGATGGCACATGTAATACATCTATCAGACTCTTTGTCTAGCCATCATACAAGGACAAGGGAACCTTTCCAATGTGTGAAATTGGGTGGCATGAATCATCACCCGTCTGCACATAACTTGGGTTTTTTAAGTCTTACATCTCTCCAAACCATTCAACATGACTGGTCATATGATTAGATGCGCGTGAATCGACATACCATACATCATCATGTGACCCTTTTCTTGTAACTCCATTCATCGTATGCTGCATAACAAAAAAATGCTTATTTTTATCTTCATTCTGTCATAAAGACGATGCATAATTTCCTTAGTGCAATTTACCACTACGAATATCATCCTTCTTTGCATAGCAATGGGTTGCAATATGGCCTGTTTTGCCACAATAATGGCAAATAATAGTAGAATTTCCAGAGCCTCTGTTCTGCCATCCACCTCTTCCTCTAGAGCTCCCCCTATCTCTAAAGTTTCCTCTGCCTCTAAAAACTTGCATTTCACCAAACTGTTGATTGAACCTGTTTTGCTGGTTATCGCTAGCACGTCCCATACCATGGCCTCTCGAAGAGGATCTACCACGTCTCCTTCCTGAACTCGAGTAAAATTCTTGGACTTGTTCACCATTTCTTTCATATGAATCACCTTGCATATTGATCTCTTCAGTAATCATGAGAGAGATTAGCTCATCAAAATCTAGAAATGGCTTCTGTACATATACTGAAGTAACAAATGATTTCCATGTCTTCTCATTGTTAAGGCCACTCAGAGTGGATGAAACCAAATCATTATCATCTGGCATTACATCAATCACTGCTAAAGCATATGCAATGCTCCTCACCTTCAATACATACTCATTGACAGACATTGTCCCTTTCTTCAAGGCATTCAACTCTTGCTTGAGTTGAATCTTTCATGCCTTTGTATTTACTGAAAATAGGCTCTCAAAATTTGTCCAAGCTGCATGTGAAGTTTTTGCATTCCTGATATGTCCCAGCATAGTATTATCAATGACTGCAGAGATAGCCAGTACATTACCTTCGTTGAATGAGATGCAAAAGCAAGGTATGGTTGCTCACCTACCTACAGTGACTGAATTGAAGGAACCATGTGAAGCTTGTATGATGGGCAAGCAACAAAGAAAGGCATTTCCACAAGAAAGTAAAAATAGAGCACAGGCTCCTCTAGAGTTGGTGCATGCTGACTTGTGCGGTAAGATGCCTACACAGGCCCTGGGGGGATCTTCTTATTTTATGTTGATTGTTGACGACTACAGTAGGAAGATGTGGGTGTACTTCCTTCGTGATAAGGCTCAAGCTTTTGGTAAGTTTAAAGAATGGCTAAAACTTGTTGAGAATAAAACAAGGAAAAGTGTGAAGAAATTTAGAACAAATGGTGGTGGTGAGTTCAACTCAAAGGAGTTTGAAGACTTTTGCAAGAGCAAAGGGATCAAGCATCAATTGATGATGCCTCACACACCTCAGCAGAATGGTGTTGTGGAACGCAGGAATTGCACCATTGTGGAGATGGCAAGATGCATACTAAAGGGCAAGGGATTGCCTAACCATTTTTGGGCTAAAGCTATTAATACTACAGTCTACATTCTAAATCGGAGCTACACAAAGGCTCTCAAGAAAAAAACACCTCATGAGGCTTACTTTAGCATAGGGATTGCCTAACCATTTTTGGGCTGAAGCTGTTAATATTGCATTCTACATTCTAAATCGGAGTTACACAAAGGCTCTCAAGAAAAAAACACCTCATGAGGCTTACACTGGTAAGAAACCATCTATCTCACATTTCAAAAATTTTGGATATGAATGTTATGCACATGTTCCAGATGAGAAGAGAAACAAGTTAAAACCAAAAAGCAAAAAATGTATCTTCTTGGGTTATAGTGATGAGAAGAAGGCTTACAAATTATATGACCAAGAGGCAAACAAGATCATCGCAAGACGTGATGTGGTTTTCAAGGAGGAGCCGCATACAGTGGAGGAGGAGAAGGCAAGTTCTTCCACTTTATCATCAAGTGAAGAAGTAGTCCACTATGAACCTATCCCAAGAGCTGTCCCTATCCTTAGGGAGGAGGAAGCATCATCTTCAGATGATAAGGAAAAAGTTCACCAACCTGACATCACCCCACCGAAAAAGCCATTGCTGTGTTGGGTGAAGCAGCTCTATGACCACAATAATCCTATGCCTACATCTGTTGAGGAGAAGGCAGACGGACCAAGGAGGTCTCAGAGAATAGAGGAGCAAAGGAGGGCTTCTGCTCACATAGTCAATATGGCCTTGATGGCTGAGATTATGAGAGAAGTAAAGGAGCCAACTAACTTAGAAGAAGCACTTGTAGATCCAACATGGAAGGCAGCTATGCAAGTCGAGTATGACAACATAATGAAGAATGACACTTGGGAGCTAGTGGATCGGCCAGCAAAGCGGAAGGTTATTGGCACCAAGTGGATTTGGAAGGTAAAGTACAAGGCTAATGATACCTTAGAAAAGTACAAAGCTAGACTTATTGCCCATGGATTTTCATAGGTTGAAGGGTTTGATTTTCAAGAGTCACTTGCCCCAACTGCCAGAATGACCACACCGCACAGGACTTGCAGTGGCTAGTTTACCAAATGGATGTTAAATCAGTATTCTTAAATGGTGACCTCAAGGAGAAGGTGTACGTGGCTCAATCACCAGGGTTTGAGGCCCTCCATTCTGAGAACAAAGTGTGTAAGCTGAAGAAGGCATTGTATGGGCTAAAACAAGCCCCCAAAGCATGGTACCAGCGGATAGATAAGTTCCTTTTAAGCTTAAACTTCAAAAGATGTGCCTCAGATGCTAACTTGTATGTCTACAAGGATGGTAAAAAGTCTGTAGTGGTTGTCCTATATGTGGACGACCTTCTTATTACAGGTGACTATGAAGATATGATCAACCAAACTCGAAAGGCTTTGAGTTCTGAGTTTGAAATGACAAACTTAGGCTTGCTACACTATTGTTTGGGGATTGAAGCCTAGCAAGAGCCAGGAAGGATCTTCATCTTTCAGAAGAAGTATGCATGGGAGATCTTGAAGGCATTTGGCATGACCGAGTGCAAGGAGATAGCTACACCTATGGAGGTGAATGCAAAGTTATCCATTGAGGATACATCAGCACTAGTAGACATTGGGAGGTACAGGAGGTTGGTCTACTTGTGTAACACCAGACCAAATATTAGTTTTGATGTTGGTATTTTGAGCAGGTTCTCAAACAAACCTCATGAGAGTCATTAGAAAGCTGGGATGTGAGTGCTCAGATACTTGAAGGAAACTCTTGACTATGGTATCACATATAGTTTCGGAACTTCTCTTGTGGAGAATTGTGACTCAGATTGGGTAGGAGACAGTGATTCCATGAAGTCTATTTCTAGTTACTGTTTCTCTTTAGGTTCAGGAATTTTCTCTTGGATTAGTAAGAACTAGCCAACAGTGGCATTGTCTTCTACCGAAGCAGAGTACAAGGCAACTTGTTTTATTGCATGTGAAGCAGTATGGTTAAGAAGGATCCTATGGCATATGGGAGTGCAGGATGAAGAACCAACTGAGTTGAGATGTGACAATCAGAGTTGCATCGCCATTGCCAAAAATCTAGTGTTTCATGCGCGCACCAAACATATAGAGATCCAGTATCACTATGTGCGTGATTTGATCGAGAATGGGATAGTGGAACTGGTCTACTGTCCAATAGAGGAATGGAGCGGATATCTTCACCAAAGCACTTACGAAGGATCTGCTTCAAGTTCATCTTCAGAGACTTGGCATTGGTTCAAGGATATAGTTCACATGCGGGTGGACATTGAGGGGGGGTGTTAGATATACTCAATGCCCCGCCCTCATAAGGTGCCACCAATGATCCATGGTGCTCAAAGTTGTAAGGCCCCCATTATGAGGAGAAGCCATATGTGAACCCTGACATTGGTTGAGTCCTGACTTGTATGTCAAATGAGGTCTATGTGACCGAATGGAAAAAAGGTGACCGTTGTGGGTCTAATGTTTGGGTTAGACAAAGTAGTTAAGCTAGTAGCAACTCGAGGCACATTGCATTGAGTTGCCGGGTAAGAGAGTTATCAGGGGCCCTAGCCAATGGTAAAGGGAATATTCTAGGAATATTCCTTGGCCAACTAGTGGAGGTGCATATGGAAGGTCAATAGACACATGGGCATATGAAAGGTCAACAGACACATGGGCACATGGAAGGTCAACAGACACATGTGCATATGGAAGGTCAATAGACAATGGGCACATGGAAGGTCAACAGACACATGGGCACATGGAAGGTCAATAGACACATGGGCACATGTGCATATGGAAGGTCAATAGACACATGGGCACATGGAAGGTCAACAGACATAAGTGCATATGGAAGGTCATCCATCATGACCCCCTTCACAAGCTATAAAAGCTAAACCCCTTCACAGCCATCAATTATCTATCTTTCACCCAGTCAGAGTTGTTCTAGCTAGCCTTAAGCTCTTCGTCTATCTTCTGTCTAGATCGCCATCTAAGCTTCACAATGGAAGCGCACGGGTGGACAGAGCCATCTTTGTATCAGTTGTTTGGAGATAAAGAAATTTTGTTATTCTCCTCTTACATGTTGTGTACTCTCTATCTCTTTCTCAGATTTTGTTCGTTGCGCCGTGTAATTTTTTACAAAGGGGTTCCAGAAACGCTCAGTGTATTACGGAATAGGCTCATGATCTCTTTGTTGCAGAAGATCCCATTGTTTGATTGCTTTTTCATGGAATTGAGGTGGAAGAAAATTCTGTAAAATTTTCTTTTGAAAATCCTCCCAAGTAGTAGGACAATCAATACTCTTGCGAACAACAGTCCACCATAACGATGCTATGTCCACTAAATGGTTAGTGACACATTTGAGTTTGTCTTTTCAGCATACTATTCTTCATACAAATAACCATCAAATTGATTGATAAAAGTAAGAAAATTTTCCATCACGTTGCCCATTAAAAGTACGGAATTTGAAATTTATTTTACTTATCTTGTCTTCTTTCCTAATAGATTGTGCTTTGAGTGTTGCATCGATCATACGTCGTATAACACCTTTGGATTGCGGTCCATCTTGATCAACAATGGATTGTTGAAGAGTAGTCAGTTGAGCTTGTAAATTTTGATGTGTTCTTCGTTCCTCTTGAAGCTGCATCATAATTAGGTCCAATTTTTGCTCCATCGTTGGTTCCCGTAAATCACCTTCGATCATCAAATCTTCCATATTTTGATCGGACATCCTGCAAAATCTCAAACAACCTCACACACTCGAAATCTCGTTAG
>NC_141154.1:14057656-14067656 GCF_053477565.2 Lygodium microphyllum
GTGTAACCCTACTAATCCATAGTATTGCTCCTAAACCCTAAACCCTAAACCCTAAACCCTAAACCCTAAACCCTAAACCCTAAACCCTAAACCCTAAACCCTAAACCCTAAACCCTAAAACCCTAAACCCTAAACCCTAAACCCTAAACCCTAAACCCTAAACCCTAAACCCTAAACCCTAAACCCTAAACCCTAAACCCTAAACCCTAAACCCTAAACCCTAAACCCTAAACCCTAAACCCTAAACCCTAAACCCTAAACCCTAAACCCTAAACCCTAAACCCTAAACCCTAAACCCTAAACCCTAAACCCTAAACCCTAAACCCTAAACCCTAAACCCTAAACCCTAAACCCTAAACCCTAAACCCTAAACCCTAAACCCTAAACCCTAAACCCTAAACCCTAAACCCTAAACCCTAAACCCTAAACCCTAAACCCTAAACCCTAAACCCTAAACCCTAAACCCTAAACCCTAAACCCTAAACCCTAAACCCTAAACCCTAAACCCTAAACCCTAAACCCTAAACCCTAAACCCTAAACCCTAAACCCTAAACCCTAAACCCTAAACCCTAAACCCTAAACCCTAAACCCTAAACCCTAAACCCTAAACCCTAAACCCTAAACCCTAAACCCTAAACCCTAAACCCTAAACCCTAAACCCTAAACCCTAAACCCTAAACCCTAAACCCTAAACCCTAAACCCTAAACCCTAAACCCTAAACCCTAAACCCTAAACCCTAAACCCTAAACCCTAAACCCTAAACCCTAAACCCTAAACCCTAAACCCTAAACCCTAAACCCTAAACCCTAAACCCTAAACCCTAAACCCTAAACCCTAAACCCTAAACCCTAAACCCTAAACCCTAAACCCTAAACCCTAAACCCTAAACCCTAAACCCTAAACCCTAAACCCTAAACCCTAAACCCTAAACCCTAAACCCTAAACCCTAAACCCTAAACCCTAAACCCTAAACCCTAAACCCTAAACCCTAAACCCTAAACCCTAAACCCTAAACCCTAAACCCTAAACCCTAAACCCTAAACCCTAAACCCTAAACCCTAAACCCTAAACCCTAAACCCTAAACCCTAAACCCTAAACCCTAAACCCTAAACCCTAAACCCTAAACCCTAAACCCTAAACCCTAAACCCTAAACCCTAAACCCTAAACCCTAAACCCTAAACCCTAAACCCTAAACCCTAAACCCTAAACCCTAAACCCTAAACCCTAAACCCTAAACCCTAAACCCTAAACCCTAAACCCTAAACCCTAAACCCTAAACCCTAAACCCTAAACCCTAAACCCTAAACCCTAAACCCTAAACCCTAAACCCTAAACCCTAAACCCTAAACCCTAAACCCTAAACCCTAAACCCTAAACCCTAAACCCTAAACCCTAAACCCTAAACCCTAAACCCTAAACCCTAAACCCTAAACCCTAAACCCTAAACCCTAAACCCTAAACCCTAAACCCTAAACCCTAAACCCTAAACCCTAAACCCTAAACCCTAAACCCTAAACCCTAAACCCTAAACCCTAAACCCTAAACCCTAAACCCTAAACCCTAAACCCTAAACCCTAAACCCTAAACCCTAAACCCTAAACCCTAAACCCTAAACCCTAAACCCTAAACCCTAAACCCTAAACCCTAAACCCTAAACCCTAAACCCTAAACCCTAAACCCTAAACCCTAAACCCTAAACCCTAAACCCTAAACCCTAAACCCTAAACCCTAAACCCTAAACCCTAAACCCTAAACCCTAAACCCTAAACCCTAAACCCTAAACCCTAAACCCTAAACCCTAAACCCTAAACCCTAAACCCTAAACCCTAAACCCTAAACCCTAAACCCTAAACCCTAAACCCTAAACCCTAAACCCTAAACCCTAAACCCTAAACCCTAAACCCTAAACCCTAAACCCTAAACCCTAAACCCTAAACCCTAAACCCTAAACCCTAAACCCTAAACCCTAAACCCTAAACCCTAAACCCTAAACCCTAAACCCTAAACCCTAAACCCTAAACCCTAAACCCTAAACCCTAAACCCTAAACCCTAAACCCTAAACCCTAAACCCTAAACCCTAAACCCTAAACCCTAAACCCTAAACCCTAAACCCTAAACCCTAAACCCTAAACCCTAAACCCTAAACCCTAAACCCTAAACCCTAAACCCTAAACCCTAAACCCTAAACCCTAAACCCTAAACCCTAAACCCTAAACCCTAAACCCTAAACCCTAAACCCTAAACCCTAAACCCTAAACCCTAAACCCTAAACCCTAAACCCTAAACCCTAAACCCTAAACCCTAAACCCTAAACCCTAAACCCTAAACCCTAAACCCTAAACCCTAAACCCTAAACCCTAAACCCTAAACCCTAAACCCTAAACCCTAAACCCTAAACCCTAAACCCTAAACCCTAAACCCTAAACCCTAAACCCTAAACCCTAAACCCTAAACCCTAAACCCTAAACCCTAAACCCTAAACCCTAAACCCTAAACCCTAAACCCTAAACCCTAAACCCTAAACCCTAAACCCTAAACCCTAAACCCTAAACCCTAAACCCTAAACCCTAAACCCTAAACCCTAAACCCTAAACCCTAAACCCTAAACCCTAAACCCTAAACCCTAAACCCTAAACCCTAAACCCTAAACCCTAAACCCTAAACCCTAAACCCTAAACCCTAAACCCTAAACCCTAAACCCTAAACCCTAAACCCTAAACCCTAAACCCTAAACCCTAAACCCTAAACCCTAAACCCTAAACCCTAAACCCTAAACCCTAAACCCTAAACCCTAAACCCTAAACCCTAAACCCTAAACCCTAAACCCTAAACCCTAAACCCTAAACCCTAAACCCTAAACCCTAAACCCTAAACCCTAAACCCTAAACCCTAAACCCTAAACCCTAAACCCTAAACCCTAAACCCTAAACCCTAAACCCTAAACCCTAAACCCTAAACCCTAAACCCTAAACCCTAAACCCTAAACCCTAAACCCTAAACCCTAAACCCTAAACCCTAAACCCTAAACCCTAAACCCTAAACCCTAAACCCTAAACCCTAAACCCTAAACCCTAAACCCTAAACCCTAAACCCTAAACCCTAAACCCTAAACCCTAAACCCTAAACCCTAAACCCTAAACCCTAAACCCTAAACCCTAAACCCTAAACCCTAAACCCTAAACCCTAAACCCTAAACCCTAAACCCTAAACCCTAAACCCTAAACCCTAAACCCTAAACCCTAAACCCTAAACCCTAAACCCTAAACCCTAAACCCTAAACCCTAAACCCTAAACCCTAAACCCTAAACCCTAAACCCTAAACCCTAAACCCTAAACCCTAAACCCTAAACCCTAAACCCTAAACCCTAAACCCTAAACCCTAAACCCTAAACCCTAAACCCTAAACCCTAAACCCTAAACCCTAAACCCTAAACCCTAAACCCTAAACCCTAAACCCTAAACCCTAAACCCTAAACCCTAAACCCTAAACCCTAAACCCTAAACCCTAAACCCTAAACCCTAAACCCTAAACCCTAAACCCTAAACCCTAAACCCTAAACCCTAAACCCTAAACCCTAAACCCTAAACCCTAAACCCTAAACCCTAAACCCTAAACCCTAAACCCTAAACCCTAAACCCTAAACCCTAAACCCTAAACCCTAAACCCTAAACCCTAAACCCTAAACCCTAAACCCTAAACCCTAAACCCTAAACCCTAAACCCTAAACCCTAAACCCTAAACCCTAAACCCTAAACCCTAAACCCTAAACCCTAAACCCTAAACCCTAAACCCTAAACCCTAAACCCTAAACCCTAAACCCTAAACCCTAAACCCTAAACCCTAAACCCTAAACCCTAAACCCTAAACCCTAAACCCTAAACCCTAAACCCTAAACCCTAAACCCTAAACCCTAAACCCTAAACCCTAAACCCTAAACCCTAAACCCTAAACCCTAAACCCTAAACCCTAAACCCTAAACCCTAAACCCTAAACCCTAAACCCTAAACCCTAAACCCTAAACCCTAAACCCTAAACCCTAAACCCTAAACCCTAAACCCTAAACCCTAAACCCTAAACCCTAAACCCTAAACCCTAAACCCTAAACCCTAAACCCTAAACCCTAAACCCTAAACCCTAAACCCTAAACCCTAAACCCTAAACCCTAAACCCTAAACCCTAAACCCTAAACCCTAAACCCTAAACCCTAAACCCTAAACCCTAAACCCTAAACCCTAAACCCTAAACCCTAAACCCTAAACCCTAAACCCTAAACCCTAAACCCTAAACCCTAAACCCTAAACCCTAAACCCTAAACCCTAAACCCTAAACCCTAAACCCTAAACCCTAAACCCTAAACCCTAAACCCTAAACCCTAAACCCTAAACCCTAAACCCTAAACCCTAAACCCTAAACCCTAAACCCTAAACCCTAAACCCTAAACCCTAAACCCTAAACCCTAAACCCTAAACCCTAAACCCTAAACCCTAAACCCTAAACCCTAAACCCTAAACCCTAAACCCTAAACCCTAAACCCTAAACCCTAAACCCTAAACCCTAAACCCTAAACCCTAAACCCTAAACCCTAAACCCTAAACCCTAAACCCTAAACCCTAAACCCTAAACCCTAAACCCTAAACCCTAAACCCTAAACCCTAAACCCTAAACCCTAAACCCTAAACCCTAAACCCTAAACCCTAAACCCTAAACCCTAAACCCTAAACCCTAAACCCTAAACCCTAAACCCTAAACCCTAAACCCTAAACCCTAAACCCTAAACCCTAAACCCTAAACCCTAAACCCTAAACCCTAAACCCTAAACCCTAAACCCTAAACCCTAAACCCTAAACCCTAAACCCTAAACCCTAAACCCTAAACCCTAAACCCTAAACCCTAAACCCTAAACCCTAAACCCTAAACCCTAAACCCTAAACCCTAAACCCTAAACCCTAAACCCTAAACCCTAAACCCTAAACCCTAAACCCTAAACCCTAAACCCTAAACCCTAAACCCTAAACCCTAAACCCTAAACCCTAAACCCTAAACCCTAAACCCTAAACCCTAAACCCTAAACCCTAAACCCTAAACCCTAAACCCTAAACCCTAAACCCTAAACCCTAAACCCTAAACCCTAAACCCTAAACCCTAAACCCTAAACCCTAAACCCTAAACCCTAAACCCTAAACCCTAAACCCTAAACCCTAAACCCTAAACCCTAAACCCTAAACCCTAAACCCTAAACCCTAAACCCTAAACCCTAAACCCTAAACCCTAAACCCTAAACCCTAAACCCTAAACCCTAAACCCTAAACCCTAAACCCTAAACCCTAAACCCTAAACCCTAAACCCTAAACCCTAAACCCTAAACCCTAAACCCTAAACCCTAAACCCTAAACCCTAAACCCTAAACCCTAAACCCTAAACCCTAAACCCTAAACCCTAAACCCTAAACCCTAAACCCTAAACCCTAAACCCTAAACCCTAAACCCTAAACCCTAAACCCTAAACCCTAAACCCTAAACCCTAAACCCTAAACCCTAAACCCTAAACCCTAAACCCTAAACCCTAAACCCTAAACCCTAAACCCTAAACCCTAAACCCTAAACCCTAAACCCTAAACCCTAAACCCTAAACCCTAAACCCTAAACCCTAAACCCTAAACCCTAAACCCTAAACCCTAAACCCTAAACCCTAAACCCTAAACCCTAAACCCTAAACCCTAAACCCTAAACCCTAAACCCTAAACCCTAAACCCTAAACCCTAAACCCTAAACCCTAAACCCTAAACCCTAAACCCTAAACCCTAAACCCTAAACCCTAAACCCTAAACCCTAAACCCTAAACCCTAAACCCTAAACCCTAAACCCTAAACCCTAAACCCTAAACCCTAAACCCTAAACCCTAAACCCTAAACCCTAAACCCTAAACCCTAAACCCTAAACCCTAAACCCTAAACCCTAAACCCTAAACCCTAAACCCTAAACCCTAAACCCTAAACCCTAAACCCTAAACCCTAAACCCTAAACCCTAAACCCTAAACCCTAAACCCTAAACCCTAAACCCTAAACCCTAAACCCTAAACCCTAAACCCTAAACCCTAAACCCTAAACCCTAAACCCTAAACCCTAAACCCTAAACCCTAAACCCTAAACCCTAAACCCTAAACCCTAAACCCTAAACCCTAAACCCTAAACCCTAAACCCTAAACCCTAAACCCTAAACCCTAAACCCTAAACCCTAAACCCTAAACCCTAAACCCTAAACCCTAAACCCTAAACCCTAAACCCTAAACCCTAAACCCTAAACCCTAAACCCTAAACCCTAAACCCTAAACCCTAAACCCTAAACCCTAAACCCTAAACCCTAAACCCTAAACCCTAAACCCTAAACCCTAAACCCTAAACCCTAAACCCTAAACCCTAAACCCTAAACCCTAAACCCTAAACCCTAAACCCTAAACCCTAAACCCTAAACCCTAAACCCTAAACCCTAAACCCTAAACCCTAAACCCTAAACCCTAAACCCTAAACCCTAAACCCTAAACCCTAAACCCTAAACCCTAAACCCTAAACCCTAAACCCTAAACCCTAAACCCTAAACCCTAAACCCTAAACCCTAAACCCTAAACCCTAAACCCTAAACCCTAAACCCTAAACCCTAAACCCTAAACCCTAAACCCTAAACCCTAAACCCTAAACCCTAAACCCTAAACCCTAAACCCTAAACCCTAAACCCTAAACCCTAAACCCTAAACCCTAAACCCTAAACCCTAAACCCTAAACCCTAAACCCTAAACCCTAAACCCTAAACCCTAAACCCTAAACCCTAAACCCTAAACCCTAAACCCTAAACCCTAAACCCTAAACCCTAAACCCTAAACCCTAAACCCTAAACCCTAAACCCTAAACCCTAAACCCTAAACCCTAAACCCTAAACCCTAAACCCTAAACCCTAAACCCTAAACCCTAAACCCTAAACCCTAAACCCTAAACCCTAAACCCTAAACCCTAAACCCTAAACCCTAAACCCTAAACCCTAAACCCTAAACCCTAAACCCTAAACCCTAAACCCTAAACCCTAAACCCTAAACCCTAAACCCTAAACCCTAAACCCTAAACCCTAAACCCTAAACCCTAAACCCTAAACCCTAAACCCTAAACCCTAAACCCTAAACCCTAAACCCTAAACCCTAAACCCTAAACCCTAAACCCTAAACCCTAAACCCTAAACCCTAAACCCTAAACCCTAAACCCTAAACCCTAAACCCTAAACCCTAAACCCTAAACCCTAAACCCTAAACCCTAAACCCTAAACCCTAAACCCTAAACCCTAAACCCTAAACCCTAAACCCTAAACCCTAAACCCTAAACCCTAAACCCTAAACCCTAAACCCTAAACCCTAAACCCTAAACCCTAAACCCTAAACCCTAAACCCTAAACCCTAAACCCTAAACCCTAAACCCTAAACCCTAAACCCTAAACCCTAAACCCTAAACCCTAAACCCTAA
Organism: Lygodium microphyllum; assembly: GCF_053477565.2. Taxonomy (NCBI): domain Eukaryota; kingdom Viridiplantae; phylum Streptophyta; class Polypodiopsida; order Schizaeales; family Lygodiaceae; genus Lygodium; species Lygodium microphyllum. The sequence continues at coordinate 14,065,168 of NC_141154.1, forward strand.
ACCCTAAACCCTAAACCCTAAACCCTAAACCCTAAACCCTAAACCCTAAACCCTAAACCCTAAACCCTAAACCCTAAACCCTAAACCCTAAACCCTAAACCCTAAACCCTAAACCCTAAACCCTAAACCCTAAACCCTAAACCCTAAACCCTAAACCCTAAACCCTAAACCCTAAACCCTAAACCCTAAACCCTAAACCCTAAACCCTAAACCCTAAACCCTAAACCCTAAACCCTAAACCCTAAACCCTAAACCCTAAACCCTAAACCCTAAACCCTAAACCCTAAACCCTAAACCCTAAACCCTAAACCCTAAACCCTAAACCCTAAACCCTAAACCCTAAACCCTAAACCCTAAACCCTAAACCCTAAACCCTAAACCCTAAACCCTAAACCCTAAACCCTAAACCCTAAACCCTAAACCCTAAACCCTAAACCCTAAACCCTAAACCCTAAACCCTAAACCCTAAACCCTAAACCCTAAACCCTAAACCCTAAACCCTAAACCCTAAACCCTAAACCCTAAACCCTAAACCCTAAACCCTAAACCCTAAACCCTAAACCCTAAACCCTAAACCCTAAACCCTAAACCCTAAACCCTAAACCCTAAACCCTAAACCCTAAACCCTAAACCCTAAACCCTAAACCCTAAACCCTAAACCCTAAACCCTAAACCCTAAACCCTAAACCCTAAACCCTAAACCCTAAACCCTAAACCCTAAACCCTAAACCCTAAACCCTAAACCCTAAACCCTAAACCCTAAACCCTAAACCCTAAACCCTAAACCCTAAACCCTAAACCCTAAACCCTAAACCCTAAACCCTAAACCCTAAACCCTAAACCCTAAACCCTAAACCCTAAACCCTAAACCCTAAACCCTAAACCCTAAACCCTAAACCCTAAACCCTAAACCCTAAACCCTAAACCCTAAACCCTAAACCCTAAACCCTAAACCCTAAACCCTAAACCCTAAACCCTAAACCCTAAACCCTAAACCCTAAACCCTAAACCCTAAACCCTAAACCCTAAACCCTAAACCCTAAACCCTAAACCCTAAACCCTAAACCCTAAACCCTAAACCCTAAACCCTAAACCCTAAACCCTAAACCCTAAACCCTAAACCCTAAACCCTAAACCCTAAACCCTAAACCCTAAACCCTAAACCCTAAACCCTAAACCCTAAACCCTAAACCCTAAACCCTAAACCCTAAACCCTAAACCCTAAACCCTAAACCCTAAACCCTAAACCCTAAACCCTAAACCCTAAACCCTAAACCCTAAACCCTAAACCCTAAACCCTAAACCCTAAACCCTAAACCCTAAACCCTAAACCCTAAACCCTAAACCCTAAACCCTAAACCCTAAACCCTAAACCCTAAACCCTAAACCCTAAACCCTAAACCCTAAACCCTAAACCCTAAACCCTAAACCCTAAACCCTAAACCCTAAACCCTAAACCCTAAACCCTAAACCCTAAACCCTAAACCCTAAACCCTAAACCCTAAACCCTAAACCCTAAACCCTAAACCCTAAACCCTAAACCCTAAACCCTAAACCCTAAACCCTAAACCCTAAACCCTAAACCCTAAACCCTAAACCCTAAACCCTAAACCCTAAACCCTAAACCCTAAACCCTAAACCCTAAACCCTAAACCCTAAACCCTAAACCCTAAACCCTAAACCCTAAACCCTAAACCCTAAACCCTAAACCCTAAACCCTAAACCCTAAACCCTAAACCCTAAACCCTAAACCCTAAACCCTAAACCCTAAACCCTAAACCCTAAACCCTAAACCCTAAACCCTAAACCCTAAACCCTAAACCCTAAACCCTAAACCCTAAACCCTAAACCCTAACCCTAAACCCTAAACCCTAAACCCTAAACCCTAAACCCTAAACCCTAAACCCTAAACCCTAAACCCTAAACCCTAAACCCTAAACCCTAAACCCTAAACCCTAAACCCTAAACCCTAAACCCTAAACCCTAAACCCTAAACCCTAAACCCTAAACCCTAAACCCTAAACCCTAAACCCTAAACCCTAAACCCTAAAACCCTAAACCCTAACCCTAAACCCTAAACCCTAAACCCTAAACCCTAAACCCTAAACCCCTAAACCCTAAACCCTAAACCCTAAACCCTAAACCCTAAACCCTAAACCCTAAAACCCTAAACCCTAAACCCTAAACCCTAAACCCTAACCCTAAACCCTAAACCCTAAACCCTAAACCCTAAACCCTAAACCCTAAACCCTAAACCCTAAACCCTAAACCCTAAACCCTAAACCCTAAACCCTAAACCCTAAACCCTAAACCCTAAACCCTAAACCCTAAACCCTAAACCCTAAACCCTAAACCCTAAACCCTAAACCCTAAACCCTAAACCCTAAACCCTAAAAAAAAAACCCTAAAAAAAACCCTAAACCCTAAACCCTAAACCCTAAACCCTAAACCCTAAACCCTAAACCCTAAACCCTAAACCCTAAACCCTA